>NC_135857.1:29496440-29518940 GCF_031162955.1 Sander vitreus | reverse complement strand
TCCTAGATTCAGATTTCGATGCTGTAATCGATTTTGATTTTTCTTTGAACATCCGCAGCAATGATTAGCAAACATCGGCTGATTTTGATTTTCTCCGCAACGGCAGGAGATCTTTAGGCATACTGTACAGCAGCAGGCCCTGTACCTGATGGCAGGAAGCATTTTTCAAAGTGCTGTATTGTTCAGCTGAGGTGGGGGAGGGGGCAAGGGAGAAACAGAGAGAGAGCGAGAGTTGGGGAGGGGGGGGGGAGGCTGGCCAATGTTGTGTCTGGCTGAGGCTTGCACTTGTTGTATGCTCACGAATACATAGGCTTTGGGGCAGTGGAGATAGCAATGAGTGTGCTCAATTAATACATATAATTAAGGAGTGTGTGTTGGATGCGTAGCTGCATGCTCGCTCTGTATGCAAGAGATGCTCAGACGCTCTGAGTCCTCATTTGACTTAAAGATGAGTTCAGTACATGGAAGCTTTCTTGTTCAGGATTTTTCTTTTAACATTTTAGTAGCAAAAAAAGAGAAATTCCGAGAGGGCTGAAAGCTGCTGTGTGAGGAGGTGGAAGAGTCCATGTGAAGATGTATCTCTCTCCGTCCCTGAGACCCTAACTTGTGACGTTGTGCTTTCATGTCCACGGGTTAGGCTCTCGGGAGCTGAGAGGGATGCACGGCCATCTCCCACACGTTCCTGCCTCGAACAATGCAGATCAGAAGCCATGGCGCAGTGAGCTAAGGCGTTCACTGCACGCTCACCATGTCACACTTTTCAGTTTGGCTCACACCCTGCAGAATGTTGCATGTCACCTGGGTTTCTCTCTTCTCTGTCTGCTGCACCGGGCATCGTTGCACATCATTAAATGTAGATTGAGTAGATACTGCAGACTGACTATATACTGTTGAAATCTCTGGGGTTTGGAGGATGGGAGTGTAGTGGCATGAATGCTGTTTTAAGGATCATGTGACAAAGTTAAGGCAGAATGAGCTGAGCCATCTAGATGGATTACTGGAAACTGTCATCTTCTAGCAACAGAGGCCTCATTGTATCAGTATTGGCTATTGACACGAGGGCTACATTATTTTTTGCAATTGCCTAAATTTAACCATCAAAAATGTGTCATTATTGCCAACCTTTAATGTGATGCTACTTATTTGTTCACATATAAAGCACTTATTGTGGTCTGATGTTAACGAGGCCACAATAAGCATTTTGATCTGATTCCACACAAGTAAGACATATAAATGACTTTTATTCTGCTTTTCAATGGATAGTTTTAATGTTACGTGGCCTAAATGCTATTTTAAATGACTTCCCACTTCAGTGGAATAACATATCTTTTAGGTTTTAAGCATCACAGCTAATTATTTAGCAATCCAGTAGCATAACAATTAGCACAGTTACCTTTAAAAAAACTGCTTCGGGTGAAATGCTAATTGGATGCAATGTCAATGTTTGTTGGCATCCTGAGCCACTAGCTGACTAAAACTAATAGGCAGTGGCACTGCTGCTGTTAAAGAAATAGCAGCTGGTTAGCATCAGTAGCTTATGAGAGATAATGCTAATGCTGCTGTGATAGCATTAACCTCTTCATACACCAGTGGATACTGTTAGGTAAAGAAGCTTCTGTCAGTGTGATAGCTCTTTGTTTCTCCAGCGGGCATGGCTGTCTGTGTGTGTGTGTACCTTTCTGATTTGAGAGCAGCACAGAGTAATATTGAGAGCGTGACCATGACAGCTCTGTACATTATGTGCTTGACCTCAATGAACCCTCAGCGATGTTAAAACTCACTCACTCATGCTAACACAAATTAAGGTGACAGTAAGAACACACTCACCAGGCAGCTAGTGATGTCCACTGAGAATAATCTGCAGCACCTTTTGTCGCTAGACGATGACGATGACATCGTCCGTGATTCATATGTGAAGTGCTTCTGAATATGCAACTGATTTTGGTGTCGACCTGCAACCAGAGTGGCAAGCACCCTTCGTCCTCGATAGTAACAGTTCAGTTAGTCATAGTAGCAAAGTAGCACATGGCGACTCTTAAGGGCACATGTCCATTTTCGTGTGAGCCATGAGGTTCTTTTCTTTCTCCGACTGGTAATTGAAGGATTTGTTTACCATGTTATGGCCCTCATTTGCACCGTGCAGTTTGCTCTTAAGGGTCCATCACTCTCCTGAGATCCATTTGCAGCATATTGTTTAGAAGCAGCTCTTTGACAGCATGATTCATCAATATTTGACTTAGGCCCATCACACCATAACTAATATCTTTTTTAATGGGGCATAGCGGGAATTTTGATGATAACTCAACTTCATGGACGCTACCCTTCATTGAAATGAATGCTAAACTCCATGCACTTGTGGATCTAAGATTTTAGGCAGTGGAAATTGTGCTGGGTGCTAGACATGAGTTGTGCTAATGTCTACTGTAAGGCCCTACAGAGATGCTTATGAAAAACATATTTTTTTGGTGGTTGTTCTACATGATGTAATGTTATATATTACGTTATTACATTCTAAGATTTGTATACAAATCTTTTTTTTAATTCAGACTTGCTTGAATTCAAAGATTGCATTGCTGCCCCTGTGTGCAACAAAGAGCTGTCATTTCAAGTCATTGTGACGCTGAAACTTTATTTATTTTGATCTTTTTGACATAATGGACATGTTTGCTTTTACTATTGGCCTTGAAAGCTATATTTATAGTTTTCCCTCCCTCCGTGCCATTTATTCCACTGACAAAAGCTGGATATGATGTGCTGATGTGTTGCAAAAGTCTTCTTCTGTCTCAATGTATGTATCAACCGGGATTGTGTGGAGTCCCGCAGATGCTTCCATCCCGTTGTTAATGAACTAATATGGATTTTAACTTGAACCCCCTCTGCACTGCTAATCTGCTGCTTTAGCAATTATCTTATGTAACCCCTCTGTCAGCCCCCTCTCTCTCTCTTTTTCTACCATCTCTCTGCCTCAAAATCGTTTTTTATTTGTTCAGTTCGGTGAACAAACAATAACCTGGAGCGAGTTAGTGTCTAGCCGGTAAGCTCGAAAAGGGGCTGCAGGCTTGCTCTCCATTGTTCGGCTGCATCGCAGACTGTCTGTACACTGTGTCCCCATGGCTGAGGCAGAAATGGAGGACAGCCAGACAGACAGCCAGACAGACAGACAGACAGACAGTCAGCTGTTTCATCGCCTCAATGTTGATAGAATTTTTTGCGAAAAATAATATATGCCGATAAGTGTCATCATCTCCTGACACAATGGAGATGATGCGGTTTGCATGTGCTGAATTCCGAACATTTGAGACAGATTCAATGAAAATGTTCTTCTGTGATTGAGTGGTGACTCTTTGGGAACCTTTAACCCAGCAGCTTCAGGTGTTTCAGTCAGTAAAACCTGCAATGACACCTGCTTTACTGAACCTGTACCAATAAATCTCAGAGATTTACTAGTCTAGATTTCAGTTTCAGTTTAGTATCCCAAAATGGTCTAAATGCAACTTTTGTGGCTCAAAATATCCGTATCAGTTGATTCCAAATGCCAGCAGGCAGCTTTTCATTGATTGGAGTCCATTTTAAGGTTGGACTTTTCTTAAGGCGGACTGTGAAAGATGCAGTCAAAAGGGAGTGTGTAATAGTTCAAGTGTATGTTAGGAGGGTATGTTGGATGGGTTGCTGCAGGGTTACGCCCAAAGTGCCTCAGTAAAATGTTTCGCACGTTTAGATAAAAATAAATGTTAAAATATTGATCAGAGAGATTGATAAGAGAGAGAAAAAAGCATTGAACAAGGCGACAGAAGGCTACAATAAGCCTACACATCTCTTTGTGGCAGCAGGGGTGGTTTCTCTCCGTGTCACCATTCTGCAGTTTTTTCTGCCACTCCCTTCAACGCACTGCCTCGGCTCAGCTAAAGGCGTTTGAAGCACACTCATCAATAATCAGAGCTGGTCAGCGCTTGTGTGTGTGTGCTTCCTTAAGTATCTGTCAGCATGTCTGTAATGTCTGTTTGTGTGTGTTTAGCGGTTCTTCGCACTGCAGAGGGGTTCACTACCCCTTCCTTCCAGTCTGTCGGTGAAACAAGATGGCGTTGCAGCTCCACGTGGGCCCCTCCCGGGCTGGTTAATGCCCATTACCTATGCCACCGGAAAGCCATAGGTACACCTGGGGCATATTTACTCGCCACCACATAGCTGAAATTGCTGCGGCGCTTCTCAGTACTGTAGCTTGGCCAACTTTAGGGCATTTACGATTTGGGGCGGATCCAGTGTTTTTCTTGTTGTTGTTTTTTATCACTGTCTGTGTATCAGCTGCCAAACTTTTGTCTGCAATTTGGGCGCTCATAAATGTGCTGGAGGGGTGAACGAGTACGTTTTTACCACGATATAGCTTGATCGGAGGAGCCTAAGACCCAAGATTTTCACTGACAATGACTTCTGTAATTGTTGTGCATCTGACAATAAATAAATACACTGAAACTCTGTGTGTGTGTGTGTGTGTGTGTGTGTGTGTGTGTGTGTGTGTGTGTGTGTGTGTGTGTCCGCTCTGACTCCAGCTAAGCTGAGCTTTGGGATAGTGCGCACAGTCACATCACACCAGCAGATTAACCAGACTACACATTATTAATCTGAGAGAGACTAATGTCACCAACAATGTGTCAGCAGTCACACATACACAAAAACACACTTAAAAAAGCGTAGTTAAATCTGTGCACTTTTTCTCTTCCTTATAGTAACCCAGGTAGTGGTGTGACTGGAGGCCGAGGCAGAGCCTGTCTCCTCTTCAGTGTCAGTGTTGCCCTGCTCCATGTCATGTTGGATTTAAAGACAGGCTGGAAATCCCCTGATGAATCCACATTTAACCCTTTGCTGCCACGTCAACCAAGAAGCTAAAGAAATACTTTTGTTTGGGCGTTTGAAGGAGAAGAGCTTAAGCATGTTAGCTACAGTTAACATTTTGGATCATTTTCTACCTCAACAGCCTTATTACCAGGAAGCTGTGCAGATGTGATCAGCTATTGTGTGTCTGCACAGAGAGAGATTTGATTTGGGGGTTTCAAGTTGGTTTCTTATTCTTTTTTCAACTGAGTTGGCAATATTTTGAGGAACTGTATCTGTAATCTATTTGACGGTGGTACGGGCATGTCACGCAGCAGCTGGATCACAACAAGATATACCACCAACAAATCTTACACAATTTGAGACTTAGACTATATCTGAGTTGTCTAAGAAGATGTTAAAACATCTACATACCTGTAGCACCATAACAATCTTTGAGACAATATGGACATTTCTTTTTCATGAATTTTACTTTTTTTCACAATTCTTTTTGCAACAAAAAGTTGATTGATCAATCGGTCGATTGATCAATCAACTAGATAGATAAACTTGTAATCCCCACACAAGGAAATTGAAGTGTCACAGCAGAAAAAGGAAGTACAAGACGAGATGCACAGTATTTAAAAGAAAAAAGAAAAAAAAGCTACAATACTACATACACTGTTTTTATTCTAGAATTGAATTCTATTTTGTATGGCTTTTTTTTTTTGCTTCATGGGAATCCTGACTAGATGTTATGTTTAACAACAACATAACATATGATAACACCATTGTCTTCCTTGTAATAAATATAGCAATAATGTGAGAGAAGTACAGTAAGCCCAGTGTTCTCTTCAGAGGCCTGGTATTGAAATAGAGACGTCTTACAGACATAATTAAATAAATGTAATTTCACTTGATTGTCAAGTCTTGGGATGCTTATCAGTAGAAGCTCTAAATGAGTTGTGGGAGTTTTCTAAGCAGACATGTCATCCATCTTGTTTTATATTTTTATCTTTGGAGTTCTTTTTTTTAACCTTTTTAAAGTATTGAATCTGTTACAACAAGATTAATTCTTCGGTGTGATTTTTGTTTCTGCAGAGCTGCCAAGACAAATTACAACATCCTTTCTGCTGAACCACGAAGACATCGGACAGTAAATGGGCCGAGAAAAAAAGACATTAATAAAGACAGTTGATAAGCAAGTTCTCAGTAGACAGGATGCTTGCTGTGATTAATCCATATGATCTGAAATTGGATGTATCCATGGTCCATGGTAAAAGGGATTACAGTACCACATTACTACATTTAATGAATAGACCTATACTATATATACAGTTAATATTTAATTAGTAATTCATTTTATTTGAAAATAAAACTGCAAACGTCAGCAGTAGGCCTACCACTGTGGTGGGCTGCATGTACTGTACTGTAGGCCTATGTATTGCACATTCTGACACAGCTGTTAAATAGCTTTTTCTTTCTCTCTCTTTCAGCCTATTAGACCAGGTCAGGACATGTCGGGGAATGGTACATGAACATGAGATGGATATGACAACCATACTGGAGCAAGCCTAAGCTGTTCATATACACGCATACTGAGATACTAAGATGTTTTCCATAGTAATTTACATGTATTTTCCTTTGTAAAACAAAATATATTTAATGCTAATAAAATATGTATTAAAAATACCCTCCTTTTGTATTATTCCAAGAAATGCACCATTCTAAAATTGTATCATCCTTAGCATATTAAGTATATATGCTAGTATTTGATATGTGAGGCATAGCTATGTGATCGTATTTGCCATGTCTTAACAGCTCCATGCTAACATTTTTGACACATAGTATGTTAAGCGATAGCAGTCATCATATTAACACTTATGTGATAGTATATCACAAACTAACATTTTAGTGTACACTATTCTGGGAAATAATGCCTCATGCTGGCCTTGGTCTATTACAGTAGCATACACAGTGTTGAGTGGTAGAAGGCTTCTTAACCCTTTATGACATACGTACATTATACTATATGATAGCAAATTCAAAGCTAATATTCACATTTACACTATTGAGTGATAATGCTCTGTGCTAATACTTTAGTTAGTAAGCATTAAAGTAAGACTAATTATGCTAACATGATAACATTCATTAAGTGAGTGAGCCTCTATGCTATGCTATAATTCCACCCTTGTATGCTGTTTGCTGCAGATTATCAATCCATGGCATTTATTCCAGTTCATTCAAGTTGTTCAGTGATGACGTGTCAACTTTTTGTGGTGTCCACTTAAACTCAACCTGCCTCCTCTACCTCAGTGATTCACCACATTTCCAAGAATTACTTTTAACACCGCTAAGAGTGCCTGCCTGGACTTGTTATTGCCAGCTTTTGGTTTTAAATTGGATAAAGTGATAACGACAGGGAAACGGGCACATACTGTCAGGCTGATACAAACAGAGAGTTAGTAACTGAAACAGAGTGACATTTTCTGACTAAAAAAACAACACAGCCATGCCTCTTCTTCAGAGCACAGCATGTCATTTAGCTGTACTGCATTATAGGCAATTAGGGCTAGTGTAAAATAGATAGCTCTTGCTTTTTCTAAGCTTATTCAGCTTATTATGAAATTAATTATTGTAGAAAGAAGCCCTACAATGCAAACAACAATTGATGTCCATTGTAGATTATTGATCAACTGAAAGGTTTTCTCATATTATTCCATCAGAGCTGTTCTCTACACAACATCATATAATTTACATTTGGCTTTATAGATGTTTAGGTGAGATTATAATACCACACACCATATTTGCAAACCTCACACTGAGAGAGAGATTTTTTTCTGTATTATGCTTATTGGATTTAGACAATATTCATAGTCCTTGGTAAGCGACAGACAGCAGCATGAGCTCCAGATGTGTCTTTTAATTTGTTGAACAAAATAAAAAATGAAGTATCTGTTTCATAATTGGTAGTTTTGTCCTTTTAGACGGATACCAATTCTTAATTTGTTGAATTGTGTTGACCAAATTATATTCGCATCAGTATGCAATTATAGAAGCCAATACATGTAGAACCTTGTGTTCAAATAAAATTGTAAACTGTAAATACTGAATGTGTTATGAATGTGTGTTGTTGTTGTTGTGTGTTTTAAATTATTTTTAGTTTTAAATAAAGTAAGAAATCGATACTGATGCCTTTTAAGTACTGTGTTTTCACTCTTTATGCATACAAAAGATATGTAACCCCCTATTTATAAACCAACCATCAATGGGTTCCTTTATATAAAATGTGTGCTTTCAATCGTTTCAAGGACTATCATGATGACTATATAAATCCATTTCTGACAGTGCAGAACATACCCATTTATGATGTTATAACTTGAACTCAGTCTAAATAAGCTGAAAGTGTGCACACAGTATATTTTGAAAGTGTGTCACTTTGTTTAAACACTTTAATTTCCCAGTCCATATACCTCAACATGACGTCATCTTATCTTGTGAGTTGCCTAAGTGTGTGGTCGCAGTGGACCACAAACAGCACAGTCATTATTTACAGCCTGAGAAATGCATGGGTTTTAATAGCATGTATTGATGCATACTTTTGAAATGAGTTGCCATCTCACATTTTAAGGAGGTCTAACTGAGTATTTTTCATTTGTGTCAAATGTGGGAGTTGTCAGCCTCAAGTGCAATAGGTTTCACAGCAACAAAGAGAAATGCTCAAATACAGATAAACCTCTCATTGAATGTATTTCTAATAGATATGATTATTATTAACTTGACCAAGATGATTAGGATTATTGTAAGATACGATTCCGGTACATAAAGCTGTCTGATCAAATCTGTAAAAAATGCCAACTATGATTGCTGGAACAAAGATGTAGAGGCAGACAGAGTATACTGACAGAACAAAGCTGAATCTCTATTTCATTTGACATGATTTTTTTCACTCATTCGCTGTCTCTCGCACTCTCTGTCCCTCCATCGCTCCCTCGCTCTGGCTGTAAACCCATGCTGAGATTTGGCTCACACACACTGGAGCTCTCTGCAGCCGAAAGTAGGCCAAAAGCCATCTGAGGACGAGGCTCAGAGAGAGAAAAAGGGAGAGACAGCGAGGCAGGGAGGCAAAGACAGGCGGGTGAAGAAAAATGAAACGATAGAGGACATGAAGAAGGACATGATTTGATCTCATTTGCACATTAAATCCATTTGATTTGTGGCTCTTTTTTTGCAACTCATCTTTTAGATTACACATCACAAGGTCTTTGTTATGAATAGGCTCCAATCAACATGTTTTTAAGGACTGATATTGATATTTTTTATCTTTAATTATGACATTTCAATACACTGCCACATTAAGACAATAATATTTTATAAATTCTGCACAGAAAGCAATATTGATGACATTCCTTGAGATTGTTTAGGCCCAGAATACAGTATGACCCCCTGAAACTGTTGGGTAAAATTGGCAAGGTCTTCTTGTCAAAAATCTAAACAAACTTCAATAAGTATATGAAAATATACTTGCATATTTGTGTGAAATTGGAAACATCAACTGATATAGGAAGTTCTATGAAAGCTGTGTGTAGGGAGGGAACTTCATTATATTGATGGTTTTAAAAATTGAATGCAGGTATGTACAGGATATTTCTTTAACCTCAGCTGAGTGTTTAACACTTCTGCGTCTGTTGTTCAATTGACAAAAGAGACAAAATGGTTTCAGTTGTTGCTGTAAACAGCCATTAAGAGATGAGCATTAAACAAAATGTCCGAACCCTGGTAGTAAATGCTCCATTGTTTAACCAAACATCTTTTACTTCGTCTTCATTACATTTCTGTGCCATTTTTATTTTCAACTATTACATGCAAATTTATACAGTGCACGGACATTATCTCTAAAGGCCTCACTTCAACAACAAAAAAATATGTATTTTTTCTTTTCTTATTATTAATTCTTAGCAACATTTCTTGGTGACACTGTCTCACTACCTCAGGGTTACGTTCTCAAACTTTTCTGTATACATGTTAGCTCCAATGTGCATAATTAATCAGCAGAGAATCTGTCCTCATGTCTTTGTTGGCATCAGTCGTGTCTGTTTCATTTTCTTGGTCACTCTGACTCCATCCAGTTTACATTCTCAGGCCAGTCCACTTTTCTTTACATATTTTTACCTCCAAAACAAATCGATTTAATACATTAAGACATATACAAATTATTTGATTATGGATTGATTATTGTGTTATGGGCTTTTCCCTTTTTCTCTCTAATATGCAATTTATAAACACATGTTCAGATAAGATTTTGAAAATGTGAATACTGAAATGAACATGCTTTTATTTTTACCGATGTGGACCTGCCCTGAATGCAAATGAACAAACTCATCTTTGTTCCTTTCAAACAATGCTGTTTCATTAATGCTTCAGTATTTGATTTTCTTTTATAAACGCTTAACATTTCTTGGTCCCTGTCTCACATCCTCAAAGGCTACATTCAACTTTTCTTTACATATTTTATCTCCACAACATATTTGCCGTCAAAGAGTTTGTGTTCACTGCTTTTCTGTCTCATAGCAGCTCATCCCACTTAGGTAAGTGTGAGTCACTAAGTTAACCCTTGTGTTGTCATTCATGTCGTCGACCGTGCAACTTTCCTATTTTTCTGGGTCAACATTTTTAAATTAGAACTTCTTTTTCAGCTTTTTGTCACTTTTTCCGATGTTTTTGTTGATTTTTTTCCAACTTTTTGTCAATTGTTTTCCTGCGTTTTTTAAAGCTTTTTCTGACATTTTGTCACTTTTTTCAACGTTCTTTTGTCATTTATATATTTTTTTTCAAATGAAAGTAGTGAACTGATCATATATTTTACTTGTGCTTACCGCTGTATGGAGCCATCCAGGTTATTTCCCTTGACAAATTGTTTGAAAAGAAAGCCAAATTTCTAATATAGAAACTTTTTTAAAAAATGGGTCAAATTTGACCCGGGGACCACAGGAGGGTTAACTGGAGGTTAAAATTGTCTAATCTCCATTTGTTAGTCTTGTTAACAGTATAAGAGACATGTTCTAAGCACCTGGGTTTTGTTTCTTAATGTTGTACTTTGCTCACATAAAGATTACTGAGTAAAAACAGTTCGTAGTTTGACAGTTACATTTTGGATTTGATGGATATCAATGACATTGTGATATCCAGTTGTGATATCCAGTTCATCTGAAGAATTCCTTTTACATCAATTTCATTTTACATAGTTGAATTCCTAATTATGCACTCAACCTCTAAATGATATGATTGTATCGCGTCCCAACAAAATTGTTTCCCTTGCATTAACTCTAGACTTAGCTAAACTATTCCCTTTCCTGAGGAAAGAGAGAATGGCTAGTTTGTTGCATAATTCAATTATTCATGGAGGAACATAATCTCTATAATTATTAGGTCATTATTATGGTCTACATCATGTAATCTTTGTCTCAGAGCTCATTCTCATTTCACTAAATTAAAGACTGGGTATTCACTGTCATTTTAGTACAGCTCAGCTTCTTTGCACTGCTACCTTATAGTATGCAACGTCCTACCAACACATGATATATTTCAACATATTCACTGTCTTTAGATGTTATTATTTTAATTCAATAATCCATTACTGTTTTTCTTCCCCTCACACAGTAGATGCATGTTTTTCAAACTTGTCCTAAAACATTCTTTTACATATTTAGCATTAGCTAAATACGTTTTGGGGGAGGAAAGCTTATGCCATCTGATTACATTTTTGTGATCATATTATTTATTATTTAACCTTTATTTAACCAGGTAGGCCGTTGAGAACAGGTTCTCATTTGCAACGGCAACCGGGCCAAGAAAAGCATAAGCGTTCGAGACAACATACGGTTTCACATTCAATACAATACAGGAATACAGAATAAAATAGGCTTCATAAAGTGCAGATTAAGTAAGCATTACAAAGCCGGTGCAAAGTGAGGTGTAAGTAAGACAAAGGATATGTGAAGGTAATATGGTAATAACACAATATACATGAATAGACAGTATACTATAACACTGCTGAGATGTAGTGAAGAGCCAAACAAAACAAAACAAAAACAGTTAGTGCAAATTATGATCTATGTTATATGTTATAACGCAATATATATGAATAGACAGTCTATATAAATGCTGAAATGTAATGAAGAGTCTGGTTAGTGATATAGGTCATATAAGGGGTGGCTGTGTCTCGGAGGTAGAGTGATTGCTTCTCAATCACAAAGTTGGTGGATCAATCCCAGGCTCTGCCGGCCACATGTCAAGACACTGAACCCCAAGTTGCTCCCCATTTCAATACACTGCCACATTAAGACAATAATATTTTATAAATTCTGCACAGAAAGCAATATTGATGACATTCCTTGAGATTGTTTAGGCCCAGAATACAGTATGACCCCCTGAAACTGTTGGGTAAAATTGGCAAGGTCTTCTTGTCAAAAATCTAAACAAACTTCAATAAGTATATGAAAATATACTTGCATATTTGTGTGAAATTGGAAACATCAACTGATATAGGAAGTTCTATGAAAGCTGTGTGTAGGGAGGGAACTTCATTATATTGATGGTTTTAAAAATTGAATGCAGGTATGTACAGGATATTTCTTTAACCTCAGCTGAGTGTTTAACACTTCTGCGTCTGTTGTTCAATTGACAAAAGAGACAAAATGGTTTCAGTTGTTGCTGTAAACAGCCATTAAGTTGCTCCCCAGATGCTGTTAAATGCAGTAATATAATTTCACTACATTGTACTGTGTGTATGTGACGATTAAGAATAAAGTTTGATAACCCAGTAAACTGGAATAGACAGTCTATATAGATGTTGAATGTAGTGAAGAGTATATATATATATATATATACAGAACATTGATATGAAGCATCTGCAAAATTTTCATTGCCAAGATTTATTTTAAATGTGTTTTCACTGCTCAAGGCAACTTTATTTAAACATTCATTAAAGAGAATATAAAATAAAACCAAGATCAAATATAATAAGACAGGTATAAAATACAAGAATAATAGTACGTGTTGTCTGGAATATGCTGAAATGTATGTTGATTAAAAGAGAATAAAATGTATTTTACTTAATTTGTTTTTCAAATAGAATAAAACAATTTAAACACATCTGAGCCTGACCTGGATCAATTCCAGGTCAGGCATTTATGGCTCAGTCCTGGCAATGTTATAAAAAAAACGTTTTAGGGAGAGTTTGGCCATGTTACATTACCATTACATGATTGTAAGATTAGGTTTTAACATGCAATTAATATCAATTTAACAATTTTATGTTTTGAGTTACTTTGTTTCAAAACAGCAGCGCCAATTTTGCCATCATGTCAATGTCATCGGTCACATTAGACAATTCTTCTTTTTTTTTAATACTTTATTGCAATGTTTTCAATCATCAATCTTTCACCTCCTTCCAGAAAAAGCGTTAACACTTCTAAGTCCATTGCATTTCCATTTTATACATGTACAAAGACATTAATATCTAATAAATAATAACTGCAAAACGCCAAAACAAAACCAGAAAAAATTTAAATAAAGATAAAATGTTAGCTTATGAAATATCAAGAAGAGTATAAATCAAAAAATTACTTAATACTTGATTTAGAATAAAAGAAACGTGAAAGAAAAGCTTACAAATATCTACAAAATATTACAAAACTCACTATTGTAGAAAATAAAGGGAAAGAAAAATGGGAAAAACAATTGGAAATTATCATATCAGCAGAAGGAAAAGAGTCATTAACTGGAAACTGTCAGAAACATCACAATCAAAATACAGGAGGGGGTTTGCCTGGAAAGTGAGCATAAGTATGGGAAATGTTAGCCCTTAGATGGGATTAGTTGCTAGAGAGGATGTGGGGAACAAGTAGCAAACTATACACACACATTCTTCACATGTCCAATATTAATACCCTTTTGGGAAGAGTTCGAGAAAACCCTAAAAGTATGTTTTTGATATAAAAGGACATCTGAAAATATAAAATACCTACAAGAAATTAAACTTTCAGAAGACATGCATCTTTTTAACATACTACGTGTGACTGCCGTAAAGCAGGTGACAAGGACATGGAAACAGTCAAATCCACCCTAACTTAAATTCATGGCTATCAACAATAGAGCAAACTTTAGACATGGAAAAATTAACCATTACAATCAGGGATTGCACATACAAATGGAATAAGATCTACCCCAAAGAAAATCTTGATCTCTATAAGTATGTGAGTACTGTCGATAGCAAAAACGAGCTGAATCGGTGCTAGCTATATGGAGCTGCTGCAGCTAATGCAGAGAGCTCCCACTTAGCTAAAACGGCGGTTTTGGGGGAATATCATAAAGAGTGCCTTTGTGCCTCTTTAACAGACACAAAATGCAATTAAAATGTCTGTGCAACATGAACAGGGCCCTTACATGACAACAAGAGGCGTTTTCAACTCAGACATTGTTTAAATTCACTTACCCTGTTAGCTGCTAGCTGCCGTCTGGGATGAGTGAGTGTGTTCAGCCAGGCTTCAGTAATAATCATCAAGCAGCAGTTCTGTGTGTATTTGTAGCATATATATCCATTTTGTGTGCAATCCATCTGGCGTTGGTGAATAGTAGTCTCTGCAGTGGCGAACTGTGTGTTAGTTGCCTTAGCCAGGCTAGCAGCCCCGACCTGCATCCTTCTACTACCTCCCCGCCTTCCCCGCCTGCCGCAGCCGACAACAATCCACGGGCGCCCGCTGGTCTGGTGGATGTCCTCCAGAGGACAGTTCATGCTTTCGCGGTGACATTTTTGCAGCGAAAAAAGTTTATTTCTCCCTCTAAAATAGATAATTGAGCACTGTAGTGGTTATGATCATATCAGTGACTATGTAACTACATGGAAACGGGCCAAATGATGCCTGTTTCTTGTACCTGCGTGATGATTATTACTGAAGCCTGGCTGAACACACTCACTCATCCCAGACGGCAGCTAGCAGCTAACAGGGTAAGTGAATTTAAACAATGTCTGAGTTGAAAACGCATCTTGTTGTCATGTAAGGGCCCTGTTCATGTTGCACAGACATTTTAATTGCATTTTGTGTCTGTTAAAGAGGCACAAAGGCACTCTTTATGGTAGTCCCCTAAAACCGCCATTTTAGCTAAGTGGGAGCTCTCTGCATTAGCTGTAGCAGCTCCATATAGCTAGCACCGATTCAGCTCATTTTTTTTTGCTATCAACAGTACTCACATACTTATAGCGATCAAGATTAACGTAAAAATTGCCTGGAGTTCTCCTTTAATTAATTCCAATGGAATTGCTGTGATCAGTTGGTTGCACTCGTGGGGATGAAGTATACCCACCACATCTTTTGTTCAGCTTTGGTGAACTTTGACATGCAGATGTGCAGTGATGTAGCCATAGCTGAGGGGAACTGAGGAAAGATCATGGCGGACACTATCGTAGTTTTTTTAATTAACATGGTATCAAACAATGAAAACAATGTGAAGTGGGTTTCAGCTCATTGTTTAGCTATCTGGCCCGCAATTTTACTGTTAGGGATCACTCACCGCTCCCATGGTGTCGTTTTTAGGCCACAGCAGGCAGCTGTTTTTAGAGGAAAAAGCACTAAAAACTCACTGAAAAACTTTTTTTTCATTCATATATTCATGAAATACATAAAAATGGGTGTGGGAGACTACCGGAGAGGCGGCCCTCATCAGGTTCTGTTACGGCCCTGGTCTTGCCAGGCTCAGGTTGAGCATTTGCTGTCATTTCACATCATACAGTACATACTGTATGGACCAGAAAGTGGGATACGTGGGCCACAGTTGGGTCAGATGTAAGTTAGTTTCTGTGAAAATATTTTGTAATTCACTTCAACCTCAGTCCTGTGAATTCCTTGACACACATGACAAACCGAGAGCCTTTCCCACAACTGGTCTCTCCAGATGTAATAGGCTACCTGAAAAGACGTCCTTCTCGCTTCCCATCGAGATTCATTTCACCTTCTCTCCTTGTCTCTGTCTCTCCCTTTGGCTTTCAAGTAGTTGCAAAGGCTCTTCTGGATGTTAAATACAGCTTTCATTTCAGCCAGTTCCTGCTGTAATGAAACTGTAATGATGCCCATTCACTGCTGTCAGCCCTGCCAGAACAAACCCATTGACCTGGAGGTAGTGCATGGCATGAAGGCCCCATCCCTCCAGTGCTGAGCGGGGCTCCAGAAAGGGCCTCCTGGAACGCTGGCTGGGCCAGCCCCCTAAACACTCTCAGGAGCTGCCGAGGGGAAAAAGTAGAGTGGAGGGAGATAGAGAGATACCCGGGACGAGAGAGAAGAGGGAAACAAGAGAGAGAGAGAGAGAGATCTCAACCCAAATACCACCCACCTCTTCATATTTTATTTCTCATCCACCGCCCCCACCCATCCTCTCCACTTTTCTCTTTTTTCTTTCCTCGACACAGCTTTTTTCAAAACATACAGCTGAAAATACACATACTAAGTCTTTGTATGTGTGCATGTGTGCACGTGGATATGTATGTGTTTATTTTGCTCATGCTGAACTATGTGAGCAGTGGTAGCAGTTAAGTGAGGGAGTGATATTTTCCATGTACTCTACAAGGGCAGGACTATCCATTTCAAATTGTAATAGCTGCTTCCTGTTCCATAATCATTTCCACCTTGGCCACAGCAACCGTTTCTCTGTGCTACTGTATGCAGAGGCTCACTCAGTTAAACTGTATACATTGTACAGTAACCGTGTTATAGGGGGAAATTCCATTCATTCATAAAGCTGATAAAAGATAAGTCAGCAGTTCTCAGGATCTTGGTTATTCTGATCATTATCTTGGTTATACCGAGCATTAGATGTGGTTCAGGGTTCAACCAATGTTTCTGTTTGTCAATGCGCGGTAAATATGGGCTATTTTGTATGAGATATCAGCCCCATAGTGCTGAGAGGTTGCTGCTGTGTACCACAGCTACAGTATTGATAAAGTCTTTAAAACATGAAATTATTATTATTATTTTAACTATTTATTCATCACACCATTGTTCAGTAATGTTGTTTGTTGTTATTTATGTAGTCGATCCGAATACATCCCTGTGTGTTTCCCTTGGTATTGAGTTACAGTAGTTGTGTTTATTATTTAAGGGTTTTATTAAAGGCCCATACCACTGTTTTTTACAAAGTTGCCCATTTATCACTCACAAACGTTTTTTAAAGATCCCCTACAGACAAAACTCCCCGCTTTGAGTAACAGTTTGTGTCTATATAGTTTTTTCACAAAAAGTTAAACTACATTGTTAAAAGTTCTTAAAATTAGATCTATTTCTTCTCCATCCCAAAACTCCAGAATCTATGAATATGCAAATGTTGTAAGTTTCACAAGTACTACTTCCCTGGAAAGTCCATCTTTAGTGTATGTGCACTGGAGGCCTGCATGCCCAAATCACAATTGGCTTTGCAAACATTTTTGAGTGGGGGGTGACTTGAACTTTTTGTTTTTTAACCCTTTCTCCAGGTACCTAATAGTTGGTTGGTTTTTAAATGTTTCCAACCTTGCATGCTGCAGTTGGCTTCCATTAATTCATTTATTATATATATATATATATATATATATATATATATACAGTCATGTGAAAAAAATTAGGACACCCATGCTAAAGAGGAATAAAAAATAATTTAATACCTAGAGATTGGCATGGTTTTATTTCAGTTAGCCTAATAGCTGGTTTGATTTGCATTGAAAGATGATTTTATGGAAAGTACCCCATGCCAATCTCTAGGTATGGTGAAGGGTATGTGATGATGTGGGGCTATTTTAATTCCAAAGGCCAAGGGAACTTTATCAGGATGCATAGTATCCTGGATCCATGAAATAACTGGCCTTTAAAAAATAAAAAATCTGCCTGCCTCTATGGGAATTTAACAAAGGGGTGTACTGACTTATGCCCCCTGTATTTTTAAGGAAGAACATTTATGTATTTACTGATACATTATTCATTCACAAAGAAAATTGGCGTCCCTTAAAGGTTGGATTTTTCCTCATTTTTTTTAACTAAGGCATTAAGATCAATTTGCAAAAGATGATTTTTTTATTCCTCTTTTTAGTCAACTTTAGCATGGGTGTCCTAATTTTTTTCACATGACTGTATATATATATATATATATATATATATATATATATATATATATATATATATATATATATATATACATATAAAAAAGACGACAGTTAACTCAAGGTCCACTTACTACAGAAGAGGATTAGGGCCACATGTGAAAAATGTATTTGAGTTCTGAGTTTAAAGTCAGAATTCTGACTTTATTCTCAGAATGCTGACTTTATTCTTAGAATTCTGACTTTTTTTTTTAAATGTCTAAACATTTTTTTTATTATTTAAAAAACAAAAAAAGGTCAGAATTCTGACTTTAATTTCAGAATTCTGACTTTAACAGAACTCATTAAATTTTTTCACATGGGGCCCTAATCCTCTTCCGTAATTTACATTACTGTCTTTTTCTTGAGATTTAACCCATGTCACAGTGTTCATCAGCAGATGGAGTTTGGCCAGTCGCCATCACCTGACCCATACAATAACCCCATTCTCTGTTTGAAGATACATACGAGACCATTAGATATCATGTAACCAAAGTTCAATTTATGTTTTATAATGAGAAGTGATCCATCATGAAAAACTCAGCAAACTCCAGCCACTGATGAGGACCATGAGTTGAATAAGCTTCAGAAAAACCTTGTAAGTGGACCTTCAGTTAATGTTTTGTTTTCATTTTGGTACATTTTGGTATTGCTACTTTAAGATAAGTAACGGCTCTAATTTCTTCTTCCACCTCTGTGAATAACGGATACCCTGCTTTAAAATATCATCTGTGGTAAAGGGACCATAAATGTAAAAACACTGATGATTCTTTCACCATGGGAATAAACCCTTTACATTCAATATGTGTATGTCTTGCAACGGCAGAAAAGAGTGCATAATGTCCACTTCACATTGAGGCAGCTAAATTGAATAAATAGCATAAGTGATGACGGTTTTAAGTATATCACAGACAAAGTTATCATTTCAATTAGAATAAATGTCAGACAATAGAACATGTTGCAAAGCATCTGTCTTCCTATCATATTAGCTCACCCAGTTTAATAGATCATATGTATTCATTTATAAATTCATATATTATGTATTTTTTTTATTTAGAAGTAATTAAGTACCTGTACATCAGCAGCTGACAAAAAGAAAAGGAATTTATTTCTGCTGCAGAATCTCTGTAAGAATGATCCTTAGAATATCAAATCATTTGAATTTTGACTTTACATTCAAGTTGCTATTATTCATCCTGACATGGAAAATAAAAACTGAATCACAGTAATGTTGAAGGACATCCATTTTAAAGATACTGAAGAATATTGTTGGTTCAGCTGTGAAGTAACAGTGTTGTACTTTATAAACCCATATCAGCTGGATCCTGATGTTGTCATGTGATTTGAGGAGAGGCAGCTCTTTGTTGGGTTTTACCTCAATTCATTTGACTTCAACGCTCTCTGCTCCCAAAGGTAAACAGGAGGTCTGACCTCTCTGTCCGTCCTCTCTCCCTCTTTTTCTATTTCTCCCTCGTTGAAGTCAGATCCCTTCATAATAACTGACAGTAGGAGTAGAGGAGGATAAGAGCCCACTGTTGCCATAGAAACCAGAAAGCAGATCTTTGTGCTACTGTGTTTTCTCTATCTTTCTGTCTCTCTCTCTGCTGGAAAATGACAATCAAATCTGAACTCCTACCTCCCTCCCCTCTCTCCCACTCTCCTTTCTCAGCCACTCTCAGTTCTCCTCTCCTCCCTCTGTGATCCTGCTTTTTTTCCCCCTTCTCACACCCTCCTTCACCATATTTTTGTTTTTTTTATCTCTCGCTCTTCGTCTCTCTCCTTCCCTTCCCTCCTTCCTCTGTACTACCTCAGCCTCATGCTGCTTCTTCTCAAAGCTTAATCTGCACTCGCTGAGCCGCCGAGTGCTACACATGCAGAAAGCAGGGTCACGTTGAGTTTATGCTCGTGTCTGCGTGTTGTTTGCCGCCGTCATATCTGAGGAATGGGGCTGGGTTGAACTACAAGTGATTATATGACGAATGGAGGATGGAAAAATGCACCCCCACCACTCAATCCCATTTTCCCCAACCTCCCAACCCTCCAGCTGCCAGTGCTATTGTCATGTGGACGCTCCTTCTACTGGTTCCTCCATCCAGAACAGCCTGATGGGGTCCATGTCACTTTTAAGTTTCAGGGGAAACTTTGAGTGTTCTTTCCAGCAGCAAATAATGTATCATCAAAGCCGGGATTAAAAGGTTTTTTATTTATTTTTTTATTGAGGAGCAGCTTTGGCTGCTGGGAGATTTAAGCTTATTAGCTTAAAGAGCAGGGGAAGGGAGTTTTTAACTGATGTATGGCAGACTTCAAAGATGGTTTAATCTGTCAGTACACATGCCCTGTACAGGCTATTTATACTGGGGAGCCATGTTTCTTCCAAATGACTTCCTCTAGCTACCCCACCGTAGCTCGGGGTTTTCTGTTTGTCAGTATGTCTAGACAGCTGAGATGGCTCTTCTTTGCACATTAACACTATTTCCCCTAGCTAAAAGAGGTTTTTTAAGCTGCCGTGAAGGATGAAAGTACAATGTGTTTGATGTACTCCATTGTTTTGTAAAATGTACTGTATTGTTACAGCTTTTTGCATAATTGCCACTGATTTCTGTCAGTGTAAGTGGGAAGTTTAAAGGCAAACAAAGGGAATTGAAGCAGCTGTTTTGTACACCCCTAGTAAACTTTTACCTCTTTTTCTATGTTTGTTCGGGTTTCCTATATTTTAATTCCAAGTTCAGCTGTTGTTTTACCCTATCACAATATTAAGACGAGTGCCATTTTTACTTCCCGTATTTGTTCCTGATCACCACAAAGAGCAGATGTCACCATGAATGATAGCCATCATTGTGGATTAGAAATGCACTTACAATATATCCCTGTTAATACACAGCCCTGATTCATCCATGATTAGCAGGAGGCCTTTAATGATCACTGAATGAAAGATGAAAGATTATGGAGTTATACTCTGGATTAGTGTGAAGATTCAGGTGCAGAGTTGATTTCAAGGTTCATTGGCTTTGCAAAAATGTGTGGTTATGGTTTGACTTCTTCTGAATAAAATGACAGAGGACAATGAGACAAAAGAATACATTTGAACTTAAATTTGTACTTGAAGGAGGGTTAGTTTCAGTACGATTGTTTTTTTTTTACACATCTACAGTTTGGCATGATTTAAGGACAGACACGGACAACAGGACTGTATGTACAGAACAATGCAAAACAAGCTGCAAAATATATGATGGATAAAAAGGTGCATCAACAAAGTGTCAACGAACATCAATATTAAGTATAATATCAATTGAATACAAATCCTTTATTGTTATTGCACAGACAACAATGACATTAAGTAGCAATCCTGACAATGCATTCACACACACATGTACACATATCAAACAGTAATTAAAATCAGAAAAGAAATATAGGCTTATTCGCAACCATTTTAAGTCATTTAACACAACCCTTTGCTTTATCAGTTGTAAGCTAGACCACAATCCTCCCCTTACCTTAACCATGTAAGTAATCATGCCATAGTTGCCACAAGCAGATATTGTAAGAAAAACAAATTAAGTACAGCATCGTCAATGAAACCTTTTTTTTATATATTTTTTTACCTTTAATTTGCTTTCTACAGTATTTGCACATGGTAACTGAAGTATGGTTAAGGTTAGGAAAAGATTGTGGCTACAGTTTGATGGAATGCAATGTTGGCACTGGACTGATTCGTGAGGTGTGAAATTGACCAATATGGACAATATGGTTGAATAGAAATATAAAATCTTAAAGGAAGTTTGTCATTAAATGTATGCTTCCCAGATGATAAGCCTGTCCTATTCGGGCACTTCAGTGGCTAGTGCCTGGGAACCAGGATAATCCTTTGTTCAGATGTTACAGACAACCAATTGTCCAAATTTAGCTTTGCTGGCTGTGGATATTCATAGTCCCCAGAAGACAAATCCTAATGTTTTTTGTGACCCCCCCCCCCGACCTTTCGTCTAGCATTACATCATGCCAAAAATATCCAATTCCATTAGGCAAATTGCAATTAAATGTATTGGGCATAACTACTTCAACGTTATCGATATTGTGCTCGAGGGCCGATTTGTGGTGCAGCAAGGCATACATGTTAGACAATCAGACACACAGCACAATACAAGACAACAAAAGGAAATCCACATTAAGTGAAGCACGGAAAATAAGCACATGGAAGCCATACTGAGATACTGATCATGTCTTAATTAGTTTTGTAGCACGTCATTTGGCAAAGGCTTGGAATGTAATGGACATTCATTAATATCAAAAAGTTACGCACTTAAGCTTTAAGGTCCTATAATCCTTCATTAAGGTGCCAGTTATTACATCATAAAGTGCTAGTGCAATAACATCCAGTAGCTGAAACTTGTAGTGAATTTGTTCGTTGATTTGTTGGTTTGTTTGTCTTTCAGCAGGATTACGGAAAAACTACTAGCCCCCATCTATCTATCTATCTATCTATCTATCTATCTATCTATCTATCTATCTATCTATCTATCTATCTATCT
>NC_135857.1:29383940-29493940 GCF_031162955.1 Sander vitreus | reverse complement strand
GCGGCTGATACATAGAGAGGAACTTACAGTGGAGTAGGAAATTACAGATGCTATCAGCCAAGTGCAAGAACATGCTTTTTTTCTACTCCCTCTCTTCCCCCCCCCCTTATCCCCCTTCCTGTGAGTCTTTTTCTCTGCTCTTTCTTCTTCTTCCACGGGCTGCTGCACAAACGACAGTCAGCAAGGTATGTGACTCTCCATTCACAGCAGCCAGCAAGGGGTCCCTCACTTCACAGGATTTTGAACCCCCACTCTTCTAGCTCGTCTCCCCCGCCAACCCCTCGCGTCCACCTCAAACGCCATCCCGCCCCACACAGTGGATAAGCATGACTTTAAACGTGTGTGTGTGTGTGTGTGTGTGTTTTAACATTAGTTGATTTTTGTGTAATCATGTCATGTCTTTATGAAGACTGCAGTTCATAGAAACATTAGACTATGTACAATGTCTAAAGGCAAAAATTAAATGATGAAATGCATTTTGTTCATTTAAGTCTGTACACCTGAAGGATTGTGGACATTTCCAAAATGTTTGTGCAGTTTAGCAAATGTTCTAACCATTTCTAAGATATTTTCTGTAATTCTATTTTACAAAGATTTTAAGGTGATTGATTCACTGGTCACCTGATCCAATAGGAGAAAGGGTGGTACCATTGTACCAGTGGTATCATTATCCAAACAAAGAAAACTAACCAAACTAGTTTTTCATTTTTATTCGTCAGTCTGTTTTCTGAATGAATAAATACCACCAATGCCAAAATTGCAGAGCAAGCTTGATACACTCTCATGTCTCATTACCTCACAGTTAAAAGGAAAGTTACGTCTGTCAGTGAAACTGCATTCTTTTATGGAGCATTATAATTGGTAAGCAATTGCCAAGCTGATACTGTTATGAAGTTATAATCTCACTTTTGAAATTGTTGGTTCCAATTTCCTTAACATGGTGTATAATAGGAAACATGACTAATAAGCCAAATACCCGAAGAGTTGTAGTAACTTAAATCCAGCATTTGACATTAGAATAAGTCCTTAAAAATGCCCTGTGGAGTTTTCTTGTGAACAAACAAAAGTTATGTTCGACAAACTAAACGGGAACTCAATGCTCCATAGCGCTACTAGAAGTCAAAAACACCTTTAAAAAGTGAAATGAGTTTGTAAGTTTATTTGATTAGGACAATGCACATTAATCAACATTTCTGTAAATGTGCCAGTGTTAGCCAGTCGGCTAATTTTCTACTGTAGTCCTAATTACCTAGCATACATGTCTTTATGGTAGGAAGGAACCGGAGCACCCGGAGGTGAACCTTCTTGCTGTGAGGCAGAAGTGCTAACCACTGATGGCAGGTAGCCTACATTTGGTCCTCATAAGTGTAGAAATACATGCGTGCACACATGCATGCACGCACGCACACACACACCATCTTTCCCTTTCATACAGTTCCTTCTGTCCTCCTCACTGGCAGATTTCTTCTTTTTTTCAGAGGGGGCTGGCACTCCTGTGGCCCTGCAGCTGCATTTTTGGCTTCCTTGCTGGTTCTCAAGGGGCAAATAAAACCCTATTATTTCTTTGAGGGAGGGCCACATTCAGGCTGTCATGCAGACGCTCAGATGAAACGCAGCACTGCCACACAGTCACAGGCTGCTGCAGTATGAATGAACAGCGGCCGTTAGAAATCACGCCCTCTCAACCAGGTGGCTCCCAAAGGTTTTAACAGACTGGGCGTAATTAAGGGGTTACTTTAACAGTTACTGTAGGATACATGGAAAGATTGTCAAGTAGCTCAGGTAATGTGAAAGAAAATAATGTAAATAATAGTTTTTAGTGGCCGCTTTACCATATTATAAGTTCCAAGGTCACTTAGTTCATAGGTTGGCTCGTGTAACATTTAATCAAATCCACCATATTTGTGAATGAAACCACTGTGATCACAAGTCCAGGAAGCAGGGAAAGCGCTGCATGGTGGTAAATGGTGGCGATTTATTTTACAGTCTCATGGCTGGCTCTTATGTAAGAGCTGCTAAAAATTCAACCAAACCAAGCACGAGCACAGACATTCAAGCTGATAAAGTAAACTTATAGTTGGAATTACGCTGGATGAAGAACTATGATGCAATGCATTAAAGATAAAACCAATGTTTTAAATGGTAAACAAATAGCAAACCCAAAGACAAATAGCAGAAGTAGCAGAAATGATGTCTATGCAGTCTTTTTCCTTTGCTTACTGCACAGGGAAGTCTTTACTTGAATGGAATCTAATGGGTCATTTCAAATTTGAATTAAAGCATCTTCTCTAAAATCTCATAATCATCACTATGGGTTCCATTTCCCTCTGTGTCTTATCATTACTCAGTCTGTAGATCTCGCCTTTAAGTTTGTGCCAGAGTTGTGTTGATAACAGTTTGTGCAGAGAGACTCTGGACGCCCACATACAAGCCGGTCCTTGCAGCAGAACACTGCAGCCTTCTGCCATACGACATGCTGCAGCTGTCTGCGCTTGGTTGCAGACACTTTGTTTGTTTTTCTTACAGATAGGTGCCAGGGTTGTTTAGTGCTCAGATGAACCACACTGCCTGATACAGTCACTGTGTGTGTGTGCACGTGTGTGTTCAGCGTGTGTGTTCAGCGTGTGTGTTCAACCAAACCATAAAAGGCCTCATACTACAGACTATTTATATCCAATTGCGAGGAACTACATAAACAGTCTTTGCAGTAGGTGTTCTGTAGCCTTTTTTTTTTTATCTCGCCTGCCTGACCTAAATGTGCCTTTTCAACCCACCCACATGGAGATAAGTACAATCACAGGGCACTTATCAGTCACTTCAGACCCTGTGGAAACCCACAGGGACTTTATCCAAACAGCCACTTGTCTTCCACACTCATATTACGTCTATTACTGCAGGGATTTTCACACGTTTTCAAAACCACAAATAGATGTATGTGTACATTAGGACACACATGTATGCTATTTGATAAGATATCTTCCTCAATTTGTGTTATAATATACTTGTTAACAGTTATGTTATAAACTGGGATTATATTTAGAAATTATAGAGCAAACTTTCTTTAAAAGACTTCACTTTAAGGTGCTGCATCTTAACAAGTGACTTTATCATTTAAGCATCACTAACAGTATATTTATGTAGTGTTTCTACTAGTATAGGCTAATATAATATTTTGCAAATATATTGGAGTGAAAGAAAAACATGTAAAAACGTATTATTAATATTATTTTAATATTGCAGATTGATCAATATTACCTTTTGAAGAACTCATTGCGTTTTACCACAAGGAGCAGGGTCTGAATTTAATTCTGGGGACATTTTCCTGGGCCTCTTTACCCCCCAAAAAGTCCCTGATCAGAGGATAGTACTACTTTCTGAAAGTACAGGAACCTTTGGAATGGGGTTTGCAAAGATGACTGTTGCTGATGGGTCATACTAACCGACCGACTTCATTCATAAAACAAGGAAGTATTCTCATATTGATTTATGACCATTTTAAGAAGAGGGGAGAACATTTCTCTTTGTTAACGGTAAAAGTAAAGTTAGGCTTTGCTGCCCAACTCATTTTACAAAAGACGGAGAGAAAGAGAGATTCGCACGAGCCAGCGTCCACACTGAACTGCCGGCTGCAGACGCTGCTGGTGTGTCTCGGGCCAGCCCACGAGAGAGAGCGCACAGCTTGTGACTGAGAGATAAAACCTTTTTTCTGATGGTTTCTGAAGTGGTTACGCTCTAAAGCACAGTTAGACAAAATCTGACATTGTTGGGTTTTTTTAAGTAATTTTAGATTAAACAGATCAAACTGAGCTGCAGGCTGCAGAGCGTGTTTTTCCCCTGCGACAATCTTTTCAGGCCTTTAGACAACACTTTGCTGAAGAAATCTTCTAGTTCCATAAAAATAGTTCTGAGGACTTAAAAGACCCTAGAACCTTGGGTCGAAAAGCGGCTTTAGTGTGTTGTAATGTTGTGAATCTTTTTTATTGTGCATTCGCTTTGTTTCCTTAGTTCCCAGTGTATTAATATTGAACTCGTCGCGTCAGGGGACGGCCCTAGTTCATTCACACAAAAGTATGTTGAACAATATTACACAGTGGCCTCTCTACTTCCATACGTCAGTGTGCTGCGTGTGACGTCTTTCGCGCATGCAGGTAAACACAATAGCGAGACAGACAGCCGGACGGACTCACAGACAGAGATTCCTGCCTTTATCAGTTTGTTGAAACATTAGCATAATCAACCGGCAACAAGCAGAAAATATTGTATGCCATTTTGCTTCACAGACAGGTATCAGTCTAAGCCCTCTCAGTTGCTTGGTGTAAATGGATTGTATTCACAGCAAACCAGCCTTGTATGTAACAGTAACATGCAGAGAGAGCAGTCTGCCTAGCAGCAGGCTCTCACACTACAACCTACCTGTAGATCCTGCCAATTTTGGAATGTGTGTTTCTGCCCTGTGGGAAATTAACTCATGTGAGTGAAGCGCGAAGGGGAGGTGTGCGCGTGCGCATGCACGTGCGTGTGTGTGTGTGTGTGTGTTATATGTGTGTAAACAATTAATTATGTTGTCCCTGTGATAAATATCACCATCATTATTGCCTCTCCATGCCTGTACCAAATAATTACTAAGCTACCTTGATTTATTGTATATACATTTACATTACATTTCCACTTTAATTTTCACATTTTATATTTAACATAGAATATTATGTTAGTGTTGTTTGTTGGCAGAGAGCTAGTGGCAAAATAGACTCTTAACTTTTTATGTTATACTACACCATGACTTTTTATCACTCTTTTTGACATACTGTGCTATGACATACTTTACTATGAGTTTGCATGTTCTTCCTGACTTTCTTTGACCTATTACTATACTATGACTTTTTATTACTTTTTTCGACATACTATACTATGACTTTTTTCGGCGTACTATACCATGACTTTTTTATCACTTTTTTGACATACTATACTATGACATACTTTACTATGAGTTTACATGTTCTTCCAGACTTTCTTTGACATTTTATACTATGACTTTTTTATGACTATATTTGACATACTATACTATGACTTTTTTTCTACATACTATACTTTGACTTTTAATGACATACCATACTATGACTTTTTTTGACATATTATGCTATGACTTGTTATCACTTTTTTGACATACTATACAATGACTTTTAAAAAACATACTATGCTGTTAATTATTTGGTGGCACACTGGTTCATGGGTTAGTACGGCTGCCAAAAAGGTACCAGCCCATAGTCGCTGTGGACTCTGAACTAGGTTCGATACCCAGTCCAGGCTCTCCCTTTCCATTTCATTTATTTGACGTACAATACTATGACTTTTTATGACTTTTTTTCGACATACTATACAATGAGGTTTTTTTTATCACTTTTTAAGACATACTATGCAATTAATGTTTTTAACACTCTGACCCTTGTTCAATACCAAGTCCAGGCTGGCTTTTTTCATGATGTTTTTTTCGACATACAATACTATGACTTTTTTCGACATACTATACTATGACTTTTCATGACTTTTTTCAACATACTATACAATTACTTTTTATGATTTTTTTCAACATACTATACTATGATTTTTGTATCACTTTTTTCGACATACTATGCTATACTGTTTTCAACATGAATTCTTTGGTGGCACATGGGCTCAGGGGTTAGCACAGCTGCCAACAGGCTAACAGCAAATGATCACTGCAGAATCTGAACCATGTTCGATACCCAGTCCGTTTTTTTCAACGTACAATACCATGCCTTTTTTCGACATACTATATTATGACTTTTTTTAAACTTTTTTCAACGTACTATACTATGATGTTTTTATCACTTTTTTCGACATACTATATTTTGACTTTTTTCCGACATACTATACTATGACTTTTTATGACTTATTTCGATATACTTTACTATGACTTTTTATGACTTTTTTCAACGTACTGTACTATGGCTTTTTTTACGACATACTATACTAAGATTTTTATGACTTTTATCGACATTCTATATGACCTTTTGATGTATACCATGGATTTTTTTTGACATACTTTACTTTAACTTTTGATGACTTTTTTTCGACAAACTATACTATGACTTTTTATAACTTTTTTCAACATTCTATACTATGCCTTTTTTCCGACATACTATACAATGACTTTTTATGACTTTTTTCCACATACTATACTATGACTTTTTTCGACATACAAAGCTATAACTGTTTTTAACATGAGCTTATTGGTGGCACACTGGCTCAGGGGTTAGCACAGATACCAACAACATTCGACATTCTATACTTTGACTTTTTATCTTTTTGACCTTTTTTATGATTTTTTTCAACATACTATACTATGACTTTTTTTCGACATACTATACAATGACTTTTTATGACTTTTTCGACATACTATACTATGACCTTTTATGACTTTTTTTTTTACATACTATACTATGACTTTATCTCTTTTTTTCGACATACTATACTATGACTTTTTTCGACAAACTATACTATGACTTTTTTGATATACTATACTATGTTTTTTTTAAACATTCTATACTATGACTTTTTCGACATACTATACTATGACTTTTTTATCACTTTTTTCAACATACTATTCTATGACTTTTTTCGACATACTGTACTGACTTTTAATTATTTTTTTCGACATACTATGCTATTACTGTTTTCAACATGGCTACGTTAGTGGCACTCTGGCTCAGGGGTTAGCATGGCTACCAGCAAGGAATCCCTACAAGCTCTTACCTAGGTTCGATACCCAGTCCTAGCCTACATTTTTTTGTCAACATACTATACTATGACTTTTTTTCCACTTACTACACTGACTTTGAATACTGACTTTTTTTTCGACATACTATACTATGACTTTTTTATCACTTTCTTTGACATACTATAGGCTACTATGACTTTTTTGTCACTTTTTTCAACATACTATACTTTGACTTTTTTCGATATACTATACTTTGACGTTTTTTTTTATGTTTTTGTCAGACTATACTATGACTTTTTTCATCAAACTATACTATGACTTTTTTATGACTTTTTTCCACATACTATACTATGACTTTTTTATTTTATTTTTTCAACATACAGTACTATGACTTTTTTCAACATACCATACAAGGACGTTTGTATGACTTTTTTCGACATACAAAGCTATTACTGTTTTTAACATGAGCTTATTGGTGGCACACTTGCTCAGGGGTTAGCACAGATGCCAACAAACTACCAGCTAGTAATTACTGCAACACCTGAACCAAGTTCAATACCCAGTCCGAGCTTGCACTTTCCATAAAGTTTTATTTTACATACAATACTATGATGTTTTTCGACATACTAAACTATGACATTTTATGACTTTTTTCGACATACTATACTATGACTTAGTTATCAATTTTGTCGACATACTATTCTATGACTTTGTTATCAATTTTTTGACATACTATGTTATTATTTTTTCGCCATACTATACTATCACTTTTTTTGACATACTATATACTATGACATTTTTTTGACATTCTATACTTTGACTTTTTATCTTTTTTTGACCTTTTTTATGATTTTTTTCAACATACTATGCTATGACTTTTTTCCGACATACTCTACTGTGACTTTTTATGATTTTTTCGACATACTATACTATGACTTTTTTCGACAAACTATACTATGACTTTTTTGATATACTATACTATGTTTTTTTTTAAACATTCTATACTATGACTTTTTCGACATACTGTACTGACTTTTAATAATTTTTTTCGACATACTATGCTATTACTGTTTTCAACATGACTACTTTAGTGGCACTGTGGCTCAGGGGTTAGCATGGCTACCAGCAAGGAATCCCTACAAGCTCTTACCTAGGTTCGATACCCTGTCCTAGCCTACATTTTTTTTTTCAACATACAATACTATGACTTTTTTCCACTTACTACACTGACTTTGAATACTGACTTTTTTTCGTCATACTATACTATGACTTTTTTTTTGAATGTTTTTGTCAGACTATACTATGACTTTTTTCATCAAACTATACTATGACTTTTTTATGACTTTTTTTTTACATACTATACTATGACTCTTTTCAACATACTATACTATAACTTTTTATCACTTTTTTCAACATTGAATACTTCAATTTTATTTTACTTTTTCGACATACTTATCTTTGAATTTTTTCGATATACTATACTATGACTTTTTTTAATAAATTGTTTCAACATATTATACTATGACTTTTTCTCACTTTTTTTCAACGTACTATACTATGAATGTTTTCATCATACTATACTATGGCTTTTTCATCACTTTTTTCGACATACTATACTATGACTTTGTTATCACTTTTTTCAACATACTACTTCATTAGGCGTTTTAAACAACTTGTAATTTTTTTTCGTACTTCATGAAAATGTTGTACACAGCTGATTGAGATTTCCTAATTTGACCAAACCATTTCATATCTTACTAACTAATTCATTACTCTTTCAGTTACTTCTTCATCCAAATAAAGCTGGCAATTCAGTTTAGCATCAGCTTCTACAAAAGCTTTCATATAATACTGGTATTATTCAGCTTTAGAACCTTTTCCACAGTTCCCTACAACTTCACCTCCTTAAAACCATAAAATATTCCACTTTTGTTTGATACATTATTGGTATTATTCAACATTTCAATGATATTCATACTATGTAAAACCATTCCCACTTTTTTCAAGTATTCTCACTACTTCACCTTCTTCTTATGCAATTATGCCAGTAGTATTTCTTTAATTTTCATAAAAAGTGTCCTTTTGTCTATTAAAATCATCAAAATGAGCTCTCAGCAGGTATAGAATAGCCAGACATCTCTCTAATGGACGGACTGGCTAACATGGCACCTCGTCTTCTAGCACAATATGACTACTGTACAAAAATGTAATATCTCCATATTTTTAATTGCTCATTTCAGTAGCTAATGCAGCTTAACACATTATATTTAATCATTCAGCTCATTCAAATCAATCATACAGCTCAGTGAAGTTAACTTGATGCCCAATTATGATTTTGTGTAGGCCAGACGCTCAGTAATACTGTCTGCTCGCACCAAGCCCTCCCTCAGCCCCCACCAACTGCGGCTCTCCTCGCTTTGGCCCCTTAATAACAATAAAAAGCACCCCTTTCTTCACTCTTGCCATTCATACACTTCCTCCTTCTAGTTTCACCTCTCTTTTTTTCTACCTCGCTCTCTGCGGCCCATTCCCGCTCTCTCCTTTATTCCTTTATTTGCCCTCACATCCCCGCTTCTTATCCCATCTCTCCCTCTGTGCGCCTCCACCCCTTCATTCGGCTTCCATGCTGAGCCAAGCCGCCGCTATCTTCTTTGCATGAAGGCTCACTGATATTTTCTAAGTAAAGTAGCCTTACACTGTGCAGATTAGTAAGCCTGGGCCGGATTTTGGAGTTTCCAGGGAAAACTAAATCCTTGGGAAGTCCCAAAGGAGCATCGAGTCGAGCATCACTGCACACAGCATCAGGTTCTCACATATGGCCCTTATTTCTTTTCATGGCGCCACACCAAGGTTAGCCACAAGGTAAAAGTAAGGAATGAGCCAGTGCTCAAATTATTTTTGATACTTAAGTTATTAATCAAGCAAAGAAATTCCAACCATATACTGGTTCCAGCTTCCATAAAGGTGACGATTTTCTGCTTTTCTGTCTTTCTGTTCAATGTCTTTTCTCTTCCACACATTCTTCTTTCTTGTTAAAACCTGGCACCTACATTACCCACAATACAACTCGACTTCTGACAGTTCAGTCAGAGATTTAGGTGTGCTATGTTAGAAGTGGCTAATGTAGCCTGTAGCCTCGAGCAGAGATGAGGAGAGGGCTACAGAGGCCTGGTAAGCTCAACAGATTTTTTTTCATTTTCAAACTTGTAGTCTGACTCAAGTGACATCACTTTGGATAATTTTCAGACTTCGCACAGCTCCCTCTGGAGCAACAAAAGGCTTTATACAACGTTTTTCACATATGCAGCAGTACTCCCCAACTCCTGGAAACACACTTTCATGTCTAAAACCAGTGGAGTTCTGCTGTGAGGGCGAGTATTTCTCATTGGAGAAAGAATGTCAAATCATCCACTATCAAAATCACTTTCTTACCATAATGGTAATATAATAATAAATAAAAAAACTCTAATAATTACATATTTCACATTTATATAAAATTGATTTATTTCATTACAGCTGTGTTATATTATTGTCAATCATTCACCGGTTACAGAGGTTAAGTATAATTGTTGACAAAATATTAATGGGCACGTAAAAAGTCCTCACATCTGCCTACAGTTATATTACAGTGAGTTATTGTGCGTTGTAAACTATTAGTTAACAGTTTATAAACGGATTATAAATGCTGAGGGGGGTTGAAATAAAGTTTTACCCCCATAATAAATCAAATTTGGCATTAAGAATGAAATGTAAAATGGATCCAATCAATAAAAAAGGAAAAGGCTGTTGCAGGAAATGCAATGAAAGTATCTATGAAATCTGAAGGAAAGGAAATATTTCACAGGAAAAAAAAAAAATGAACTCAGTGATCATAATCATATATAAAAGTGACACACTCGAGAACACACAGTGGGCAGGATTTATGGGGGCCCACACACACATGAACCAGGGGAGAGCTAAGTGAAGTGAAATAGCAGTTGTGCCAGCAAGCAGTACTTGAATGATTATGTTATCTATTTAGACAGATCTCCGGGGGGAAATATTTGAAGCCATAAAACTGCCAGTTCTCCCCGCCTCTGTGTGTGTGTGTGTGTGTGTGTGTGTGTGTGTGTGTGTGTGTGTGTGTGTGTGTGTGTGTGTGTGTCTGGGCGAGTTGGGTGACATTGCTGAGTGCAATGAGCCGATGGCATCTGAAGGCTATTAGCACTAGGAGAATACATTCCGGTACTGGCCGGCCAATACAAACACTCGGCTCACCGTAATGAGGCGTGACTAGACTGCTCTGGTTACCATGGAGACCCCCAATAAGCTGGTGTCGCTCTCTCTCTCTCTCTCTTATTTCTCACTTTAAACACCCATTTGGGTGAATCTCATTTGCAGGCTGGATTAAGGACTGAGCTTAATTTGTAATGATGGAGAGAGCTGTTGTATTTTTAGTCATTTTGTGAAGTTTTTTTATATCCATACGCTGAAGAACATGAAAATTCATCATGTGTTGCATCATTATCCAATGTCTTTACATTTGATTAATTTCAAGCCACACTATTTAACTTTTAAAAGCAAAACACATACTTCCTCTTACAAATGTTGAATTCTTAAACAATAAAACGCACCATCAGTCACTTCCTCCCACAGTTGGTCCCTGGGACTAATGGACAGCATGAGTTGCCACCCCGTGTCTACCTCTGTTAATACGTCCAATGGTCCAAAATAGAAGAAGCTATATTGCTCGATGTGTTGCACCGTCCACATCGTAACCATCATAAACATTAACATATTGTCAGAGCCACTGTGGTCTGGTATAATCATTAGCTAAAGTTAGGAGACCTGTGATAGGATAATGGACATTACTGAGTCAATTCACTATTGTATATTTATGACTAATTTCTACATGGCTTCTGTTACAGTAGCAGTTTACTCAAGCAGTTATCATTTTCACAATTGTCACTTGTGGCGACAGTGGCCACTGTTACAATGGCTTACCTAAAAGACCAGACAAATACAATATCACATTTACCCTCTGAAACAACATTTAGAGCATTGTGGGACATGAAAGACCAACCAAACAAAATGTTAGCTTTTTTTTGCATCTTAATTGACCTTCCTTATTTTTGAATGTTGAATGAATTTTATGAAGACCAGCTTTGCTTACTGTCCTAATTTTCTTTTCTTTTTTACAGCTGATAACCTACAGTTTGGTTGTGCTGTAGTGGAATTAGGATGTATCCTAAACAGGTGAGACAGACCTTACATGTTTCAAGCAGCCCTATTTCCTCCACAGTTTTGACTGATCGCCTCTTCTTCTTTTTGCCCTCTAGCACAACTCAGGGACCTCTTACAGGTTCACTTGTCTGGACTCAAACAACATAGGCCAGAACAGGCCAGGTCAGTGAAGGATTTACTCCGTCAGGTACATTCCACCCTCTTGGCCAATCTTGTGTTTATTTCCAAGGAGGGCTCTCTTTCCCAGGTCTCTCTTGGCCTCAAAACGAAGGCTCTTGGCTGAGGTCCACGCTGCACAAAGGGCCCGGGCATTCCAGCTGTCTGCCTTTAATCCAGTGTGTCAGCTCGTGTTAATGTTGCAGCGTGAAATCTGAGGGCGCAAAGCGGCGTGGAATATCTACAAGAAAAAAAAAAAACACTCTAAGAATTCCTCTGGAAAAGGCCACCGAGCATCAAGCCGGCCGGCCATCAGTCTGCTGGTGGTAGAGTTAATGGGTGGTGAATATAGCAGGTTGAGGTTGATTGTGTGTGTGTGTGTGTGTGTGTGTGTGTGTGTGTGTGTGTGTGTGTGTGTGTGTGTGTGTGTGTGTGTGTGTGTGTGTGTGTGTGTGTTCATAGGTCTCCAAGCTTGCTAGGCAGGTGATAGAAAGTTAACATTTGGGATTTCTCAATGGAGCTTTCTACCATCCAAGGCAGATGCTGGTCTAATCAAAAGGAAAAGCGAAGAAAAAGAGGAGCCCATGGACTAATGTGAGACTAAATCAGCATTTCCGCTCCTCCTCAGCACCCCTGCGGTCCGCTCTGACACACAATAGAGGAATGACACGCTTTTGTGGACGGTTAATTATCTTAGACACACATACACACTGACACCCACTTCCACACACAGTATACGTGCACGGACTGTAGACACAAATGCATATGCTGCAACACACATACATCTAAATTTGTGCACACATACACACACACACACGAACACACACACATATGATCATTCGACACCCTGTCTGTCTCGCTTCCTTCACTTCCACCCAAATCCGTCTCTATTCACCCAAACTCATTGTCTGGAATATTTACTGCAAACATCTATTCAGCCACAGCGGAACCATCCATATAGATACTGTAACTCACACTATTGACTGTGTGTGTGTTTGTGCGTGTGCATGCATAAATATAAGGGGACACTCACTGTCTTTTTTTGTTCACTTTTTATTTAAATTGCATGAATGCAAATAGAATCACCAAACAGCACGAAGACAGACACAAGATCGGTACAGGTGATCTGACTGCCTCCTACATGAAGGTGCCACCCAGGACGTGCTGATGCTCTGCCAACCTCTGCCATGAAAGCAGTATGCAGATTTGGATTTAATCACTTTGTAAAGCAGCTTTGCAGAGTGATTATGTGTTTTTATCTGCTTCTGTATGAACAGAGATTTGCATTGTTTCAGTGTAGTCAGAGGTTGAAATGTTTACAGTTTGTCAATGCAGTTTAAATCTACGTATTGCTACTATAGCTTTAGTTTTTTCTTTGGTGTTTTCTTTTAGCCATTACTACAGTAATGGCTAAAAGGGAATGTTATTCCTAGTCATTGACAATTTACATTATCCAACTATGCTTGAATTTCAGAATCATCAAAATAACTAAGGTTTTCTGCCATTCATACTGTTTAGCATTTTCTCTTAAATACATTCCATTTTTGACGTTTGTATATTTTGGAGAAAAAAACTTTTTTCTCCAAAAAAACTTTTTTTCTGCATATTAAAATAATCTCATAAGGGGTGTTCCATGTGCAAAAAACACTGATATTATTTGTGTCTTAATTTGGCCTTTTTTTCTCTTTTATCGTGGAATAGTCTTATCTTACAGTAGTAGAGGAGGGGAGAGGATGAGGAGAGTTGCACTTTTATTGTCTTTCCAGTTCAGTTTTTTTTTGCTAATGGCTCTGAAAAAAATGATGATAAAACACAGTGAAAAGTTTGTGCACCCTGAGTAAGGGATTGGGTTAGGGTTGATGATGGTGGAACCACACCTCCCAGTTGTCCATTAAATCTGACAATGGACACCTCGTTGGGCATTAACCCTTACTTATTCAACATTACAGTACATTGCCATTATCCTCATGCTTGAACCCCAAAGCATCATTATGTTTCTGTCTCTGAAGGGTTCATGTTCATTTGCTTTGAATTTGAGGTTAAAAAAAATGAAGTGAGTGAAAGAATAAGCGCAGGAGGGGCAACGTGTGAGACTTACAGGTGTTGCAGACAGCCTGGCAGAGCTCAGGCTAATTAAATGCTTTATGTACAGATATAGAGTGAGCAGACTGAGTGCACCACGTCTGTTTTCTGATGACACCGCAGTTTGCAACGGCGGTGACTTTTTTTCTTCTTCTCCAGGAGCCACAGGGTGAGGTTCTCATTAGCACATCAGTGTCATCTTTCTCTGTTTTCATCCAAAATCTAGATCACACCCCTCAGAGAGAGACAGAGGAAGATGCATGCTCACGCGCGTGCACGCACACACACACACACACACACACACACACAAACACACATACACACATAGTCCTAATATCTACACTAGTTCATAGCCTGTTATCAGACAGGCCCATCATTTATTTGTATGCTTGGTCAAACATTGTCAGGGCAGGATGTCCTGTACTGTGAAATTGCACACTACCTAACTGTCATCATTTAACCTGACATGTTCAACAGGTTGAGTGGATGGTTATGAAGGGGATCTCAAGTAGCTGGTGCAGAGCAGTGCAGAGGGGTTTCATTTCACCCCACAAATGCTTTATTTGAAATGTAACCGTGGCCTCATTCCAGACCCCTGAATCACCCGCCCACTTTTTAAATTCGCTCTAGCATTCAGAGGTCTGGTGTCGCACTTGTCAGCAACTCGTCCCAGATTGGAGAAACAACTGAACCAATCAGAGTGTTTGTTGGTGGGACTGAAGTCTGCGATGTTATCAGGCTTTGTCAGACAGAACTAGATGATTCTGAATACCTCAAACGGAGTTGCACACTGCAAAAATCTCCATCTTTACAAGTCATGTTCTTTCCCTTTTGCAAATTCACTTGTTTCAAGAATTTTCAAAGGTCAAGTATTATTTTATTCAGTTCAATACAGCAATCTGCTTGAGGACAGTTCCTTTTATGTCTTAAGAACAAGTTTATTTACATTGGAAATAATCTTATATTCTTTGGTCTTTGTCATATTTAGTTCTAAAAAGGCTTCTTGACACTATCTTAAAAAAAATCTGTTACAGTCTTGTTTGTCATAGCAAAGTACCAGAGCCTTCAAGGAATCTGTAACCATGACAGCAGGCTTCCTCATGCTTCCAGGGCTTTTGTTCAAATGTCCTTTTTCAAATGTATTGTCATTTCCTTTCTTTGACATGTTGAGTATTCAGGTGTCTGATGCCACCCTTGTGCTATCCGCACAAATCTGATACTTTCACCTACAGTGCTGTGTGTAACAAGATCTGATCTTTTCATGGATGTCTAAACTGAAACCTGTTTTCCAAAAAAGCAATGACCTCCTGAATCTTGAAGCCAAAGTGAGAGAGAAAGATATAACCCTAAAAATAAAATACCATATATTCAGTCACGTTCCTTGACATTTCCGTGTTGCCCTTTGTCATGCAGTTTGAAGTGCAACTCAGCTGAGTTTCTTTCATGTTCATTCCACCCTCCACCTCTTTGTCCTGGAGTCTTGGTTGCCCAAGTCTGTTCTTAGACCCTCTGCTATCTGGGCCTCTCATCTACAGCCTAGATGACGACTTCAATGCAAGCCAACCTGCTCTAAACAAAAAAGGAGGCGAGGAGGTAGAGGGAATGGGAGGGAGAAAAGGAAAGGCAGGCAGGACAAAGCTGGAAGTGGGGAGAAACTGAACACAGTGTCTGTTGTGTGTATGAAGGGAGGACTTGGCACAAACACTGGCCGGTCTGTAAGAGTATCCTGTGCTGCTCCCCGCTCCATGCCTGCCTCCTCAATACTGTCTTTGTCCTCCCACTATGCACAGTGACACTGAGAATCCACACACAGCAACACCTGGTCCCTGCAACGCTGTCTCTCCTCTCTTGAACAGGAGGAGGCCGGACAGCACAGGACAAAGTAGGACAACACTAGATAAGACAGGATAGGACAGAATACCAATTTCAGGAGACTATCCCCAACAGGAAATATGTAGCTTTGATCATCATCATCACATTTTCCTGACGAGCAACCTCTTGTAGCAGTGGGAATAATGACTTCTGATAATGTTTTCTGGCGTTGTTGCGAAAAACCTCTTTAGGACAAGATTAGGTGTAAAAACCATCTGACTCAACATTGAACCCAGGAAAAGCAGTGATTGAGCCCACGTGTGACTCTGACTCTGTATAGTTAACTGTACAACAGTTTTTTCAGTCAATAATGGCTGAGTTTAGTGGCATCTCTTCAATTTACACTAATCCCTGTGTCTTTGACTCATGCGCTATCTAAGCCTGCCACCACAAGTAAAGTGTATAGTACACCGGAGAGCATCGTTCAGTCAATGCTGACTTTTAGTATTTTTGTACTGGGCATATGGGTCTTTTTGGATGACACTAACAATATTGCAAAAATGAGTGCTAGATCTAAAAAAACAAAAAATGCTCCAATGAGTGGTACAGTTTTTAATTTAATTTAATTTATTGTTTTTCACCTTAAAGTGATAAAAGTGCAAATTTTGTGCAAACAAAATATGTGCCTATTTACATACCCAGCAGACAAGAACAAACAATTTATTTATTAAAATGTATTTGGAGTTGCCCAAGGAATATAAGTCCACTATTCACTTTCATTTTTGCTCTGTTTTGAACTCCCAAGGGAAACTGAGGGAAGATCTTAAATATAGAATAGAAAAATTACAATAAAAAAATATCTGAACACTGTAGACTCTATAACAAAATATGTACAATATTTTTTAGAATAAGAAAAGAAGACTGTGTTTTCGTGTAGGATGTGCAAAAATGTTGATAATGGAATGTGTAAAAGTTCAGTATATAAAATAAATATATATATATAATAAATATAATATTTGCATTTATCATGTATATAGTCCAGGAGGTGCATAATACAGTGAGGTTTCTAGCTTTAAATATAAGCCTACTATAGTTAGAAAAAGGTTGATGAGGGCAATGAATGAGATAACAAAACAGTAAAATTGCAAGCCATTAAACAATAATAATTTGTTTTAGCAATGAGATAAACAAAGCTATAAGCTAATGGCTATCATAATTGGATTTCTAAAATCAATACCATTAAATTCTTATCACCACACTTTTTACACCTGTCACACCTCACAAAAAGCATTTGTTGTATGTGATGTATGTTCATAGTAACAATAATCTGCTTTCTAAGAACAAGTTGCTAAACTGACATTCTCGCTACCAGTGGGCCTCCGCTCTTTGTCTTGTTATCCCTTGGCAGCCATCTTGTGTCAGCTTCCAGTGTGGAAATACAGGAGGATATTTACTGAATGGAGAAGAAACAGGTTCTTGCCATCACAACAAAAGACAGAAAGGGTAACAGTCAGAAAGGTGGAGGTACAAGAAGGCTCCAGCAGAGAGAGAGAGAGAGAGAGAGAGAGAGAGAGAGAGAGCGAGAGAGAGAGAGAGAGAGAGGCCTGCAAGGGGGCAAAGAAATGGAGAGTTGGTTGGCGGGTTTCTTTTAGCAACCTGATCTGAGCAGAGAGCGGAGTAGGGCAAGATAAAAGGAGAAAGGAGCGTTGTCCGAGCCCAGCTACAGGAAAACAACGATTAGAGCAGAGCCTGGTATCAGGTATGCAGGCCAGCAATCCCAGCCAATCACATTGCGGGTACATTAGGCCATACGGCAGCTAACTGCACTAACCCGACCACCCCCCAGCCACTCCACCCCACTCTCCTCCCAACTCAATCACCCCCTCTCTCTTTCCCTTGATATTGTGCTCCTCCTCCTCGCTCTCTCTCTGTCTCTCTCATCCTCAGCCCTTTTTATCCTGTTGCTCTTCTCCCGCCCACCGCTCAGTGTAGTTACATTATTGACTCTTTGTCTCAGACTACTGCATGCTTTGCAAATCAAAAACCCTTTCAAAAACTAATATGAAACAGTGAATACATTTAAACTGCAGTAAATGGCTTATTATTTGGATTGAACACATTTACTAGACATTTTTTTTTACCAATACCTTTAAAGCTGAACTTATCAATATTTTCGACGAATCAAATGGCCATGTGTAATGTAAAAGGTGTCACTTGTAGTCTCATTGCTTGTAGAACTGCAGAGTAACAACCCACTTTGCCATTCCCCTCAGCTAATTTTAGTGTTTTGGTGTTCTGGCCAACAATTCTTTTTTGGTTCAGTTACTCCCCTCTTATCAATCCAGTTTCCTTGTTGCCTTTTGTCATTCAATTTGAAGTGCAACTTGACTGAGTTTCTTTAAAAAAAATTCCAACTTCCACCTCTTTTTGTCCTGGAGTCTTGGTTGCCGAAGTACTGATGCAGTGGAAATGAAATCCAGTTTCAGAGCAGTCTTTCTGAGCAAATCAAAGCTGACTTAAGGCTTTTTTGTCACCTTCTACAAGCGGGTCATCTTTACCTGGTCCTAAACAGTGACATTATCACCTAAAACTACTGTGACAGAGCACATTCTGTCATGATTAGCTATATCTGCAGTAGCAGAGGTTTATAGTAGTGAATGTTTGGATCAAGAGATTAAACAGTATGCACACTGCGCAAAGCAATGTGCCAAGAATTGAACCCTGTGGTACTCCACATGTGATTTTAGTTGACAATATGTCCCTCTCTCTATGTAGTTATTACCCTATTAACCAGCTATTTCAATCCACAGTGGGTGAGTTCAGTGGCCTCTCTTCAACTAACACACTGACACTGTATCTCTGCATCTCTTTGCAAGGTGGCCATCTTAAGTCATATGCTATCTAAGCCTGACACAGCAAATTAAGTGTGGGGTACTCTCAAAGCCACAGAGTGCCTATTCAACTGTCAGTGGGAAAAGCCAACAGAAGGCTTCCGTCTGCATCCTTTCATCTATATCCTATAATCCTTAAAACTAATCACATCAACTCAAGTATCATGTGTCTGTGGAGACTCTTCTGAGAAAGTCTTACAAAACCGTGTGAGAACCAAAGAGGATGAGAAAGGGTAGAGGTAGAGAGAGTTGTGAGTTGTATTTAATATTCAGCAAAAATTAAAAATGACCTCTACCTACCTACATACCTCTCCATTCATCCAGGCTTTCTGATTAGGAAATTATTTTATTGTCGTTGTGATCACCACATCACATCTGAACAGTCTGTGCACTCAAGCTGTCCTGTAGAGCTGCTGTAATGTCATCTGTCCACAATTTAACAGGTTTTTCTGATGGTTTTAATCAGCTTGGAGTAAGTTGGCAGGGGAAGCAGTAAAAAAGTAGTCTGATTGTCCAAAGTGGGGGCAGGGAAGGGCTTTGTAGCTGCCAGGACTGTTCGTGTAAACTTGGTCCAGGGTAATGTTCCCCCTGGTGGGGGTGTGGACATACTGGTCGAATTTAAATAAACCAGATCTGAGGTCTGTTTAATTAAAATCAGCATCTACAATAAAAATACCATCCGGTTGTTTTGTCATGTGACTGCTGATGACCTCATACAATTCCTGTAACGTTATTGCATTTTTTGAATTTGCATTAAGAGTAATGTAAAGAGCAGCAACAAAACACTGGTGAATTCTCCAGGCAAATAATATGGTCGGCATTTTCCATCAACTTTAACGATGTTCGAGCACTAAGCATCATTGATGTTAACAAAAATTAGGTCCGTCTGTCAAGTGCCCATTTCCTGCCACCGGACCTTAGCCAGGAGTAGGCTGGGAAGCGAAATGGCCTTAGGTCCAAGCTAGTTTAGCTTAGCTCTTGTCCCGGCTCTCTTCCTGGGGTAATTGCACTGCTTTCAGTGGCGTTTGGTCTGGCTGGTCTGGCTGGTGTGGTGGAAGATTTCTGTCAACAGACTGGGCAATAAAGAAGTTTCAAACAGAGACAAGTTGTTCCGTGATAGTTTGTTCAAATTTATTATTGCTTGAAAGCAAAGAGATTGAGTGACACAGCACATGTATCAGAGTACAGTGGAAGAGATCTCAAAGTAGCACAAAAAGACAAGAGTATATATATATTTTGCAGAGGAACAGCATCCTGTTTACAAATGATGAAACCAGGAAATATCTTGCTATAGCAGGATAACAAAACAATAAGAAATCAGGACACATCTGGGCGTCACTTCTCTTATGCAGTATTCATTACTTATTCATCGATGTCCGCAACATAACCTTTTCTGTCCAGACAGAAAAATCCCGTTATAGTCAATTCAACATGACCTTTCTGTCTGAACTAAAACATCCCATTACACTCCACCCTTTTGATTACATTTAAATCACACAATGATACACAGAATGAAATGTAGAATCATATTAGAGAATATTACAAAAATGTTTTTTTGAGATATTATACACAATCTCTGGTCAATAGCAAGCTACAATAGTAATCATAAAAGTAATTTAAAAAAATTAAATCATAGAGGAGTGAGCAGGTAATCTAACGCTAACTGATGTTGGATTAGAGTAGTGCGCATGGCTTTTAATAGTTGGAGTTAACACAGAAAAACCAAGCTGAGTTAAATTTATCAATTCTTAAGGTCCACAGCCAATTGGTCAATTTGCTGTGCATTATTAATTGTTCCCCACCAGGGCAGAAACCCTGAAAGGAAATTCTCCCCTGCAGAAATCCACAGTTTGTTGCTCAGATTGAATGGTATTTCTCTTTTCTCTGCGGGAATAATAATGAGGATAATGATGAGTTACATGCACTATCTGATCATAAACCTGTGCTGCAGGGTGTAACAGTGTTAAAGAACAGGAACCACACCAGGTGGGTGATAGAGACTGGTATACCTGATGGCCACAAACCCAAACATGGTGTTGGAGGGAGCCAGCACCTGGTCAGATGGCCATGCAATTGTTTTATATAGAGATTATAACAGTAAGGCATTACCTTTGTTGTACTGGCCTGGTAACAGGCAAGTGGAGACATTTGCTTTTGGTGATGGGCCACAAGTGCTGTTCATCATAATGTAGCAATTAGCAGTAACCCCCAAGAATAGAGAGTTGCGGAACTTAGCCTTTGGAAACAACGTCAGGACTAAAGTATGGGTGATGGTTAAGGTTGAACCCAAAAACAGATTTGTATGCATCGGCATTTGCAGTTCTCAGAGACATACCATCATGTGCTCTAATGGGGAAACCAGTGTAATTAGGAAAACCTGCTGAAACAATTTGTGTTGGGACGTTTTGCTGGACAAAGCTAACACGCCGTTGCTGTTTCATTACCAGTTAGGAGTTGTGGATACATGGGCACAGCATCAATCAAGGGTCGATACCAAAGATTACCTGAATGGCCTGTAGAGTGGTCAGAGTCTGGGTCAGGCAATATGCGCAATGATTGCAAATTTTCGAAGGATAACAAAGTCTGAGTATGGCTCCGGAGAGCTTCTCTACCTGTGGTTGCTTTACCTGGTGGAGTTCCCTTGAATTGGATTTTAGCTATTGGATCGGTATCTGAAACCCAAGCACCTAGCGTTTAAACACAAGCATCAGTTGGTTTTGGAGTTTCCAATGAGATGAAAACTGGATTGCCTTTCCCTGCGTGCAAGTATGGTTAAAAGGCTCTCTGTGTATGCTGAGTCTGGTTTCTAAATTGTCATAGTTTTCCCGGCCTTGAATGTGATTACCCCATAAGTTTGGTGAAGTTGTCCAGATCGCGCTACACCACTCGGGACAATGCCAGCCGGATTTTGTATTTTAATATACCATACACAGGTAAATGTCAGAACTAGCTAGGGCTCTTTCAAATTGTAGGTTAGAACAGCGATACGCAGAACAAAAATCTACTTTTGAATGCAGAGGTGACACCGTCAGATTAAAAGCAGTGGGGTCAATCTTGGTGGGGTCTGCATAGGTTGTCATGTGAGTTAACCATCGTGCACCTGCTGCAGATCTATGTTTTGTACGTCGGAGTAAGTCAGCAAAGGTCTGTTCTGTGGTGTTGTCAGAGGTGTTGTCAGACAAGGGTTGGTCAAGAAACCATAGTAACAGATACATAATAATCGGCAACAGGAGAGTTAAACATGCAAGACATCTAAGTTGGCATCCTAAGCGCTTCATGGGATGCCACGGAGGGTTTCTTCGTTCTTCCATGTTCTTCGGTGTCAGAGGTTCGTCCACTAGCACGTGACACACCGTGGGAGAACAGTCTTTACCACTGTCTCGTTTCTTTCTTCTGGCACTATTTCTTCTGGCCAGTGTGTGTGTGTGTGTGTGTGGTTACTGGCACATCACCGAGTGTCTCCTACTGTCGTTATGGTTGTTAGCATGATCAGGAATTGGTGTCTTTTTGCAGTGAGATGCATGCACCCACTTTGATCTCTCAGCAATCTTTACTGCAGTGTGGGTGACCAGCAGGACTTGGAAGGGTCCCAACCAGCGGTGTTGGCGCCAAGACTTCCTCCTGGAATCTCTCACCAACACGTAGTCACCAGGCTTGGTCCTCACACAATGGTGTGTCCGTTGGGGGTCCTCGCTGCAAACAAGATCTAAAAGGGTGACAGGTTAAGTTGCTTGCGCGTGCACATTCTCATATACATCAGTACAATAGGCAGAGCTTTTGTCAAGGGTAGGCATGTTTCTGTGCAGCATTTTGAATGCAAACCACTATACTTGAGATTTTGGTTGGAATTCTCCATCTTGGAATTATTTCAGTGAGTAGGGCTTTGGCTACTACACTTGCTGTCTGTTTTGACATGACACATGCCTGACAGTATATAGTATAAAAAAAAAGAAAGTTTTTCCTTCAATTGGTTTTCCATCATACTAATCATCCCCCCTTTTACACATGGTCTAACCTATGTGTCAACTTTGCAAAATGAGGAATGAAATGGCTGGGCAGCCTTCTGTTAGGGAAATGAGCTCTACTGCTTGTGCTGAGAGATGAGATGGCAGAGGTCCAGATCGGATAGCATCAGAATCAGGTACAACAGAGAAGCCCAAACAGTTCAGGCCAGTGCTAGAGTCTCTGGAAGCAGAACTGTTAACATAAAAAATGAAATCAGGGTTAGTGAGAGGTGTGTCAGAAATGTCAGGTCGTGGTATGCAGACCACCTGTAGCTCTGCAACACAATTGTTCCTCTCTGTCATCTGGTTTGGGGAGAAGAAAAGCAGGGTTAAGAACAGTGCATCTTTTAGAGTGACAATTTGGCATATCTAACAAAGTAGTAATATCTAAGGTACCTGGCCACAAATAAATGAGAGTTCTTCATTCTGTCTCCACAAAATGTGTGACACAGAATGTGGAACAGTGATGGTGACGTCTGAGTAGCCTACAGTATATCTGGACGTATTTAATGCTTCCTCAACGGCAGCCACTGCACGGAGGCATCGCCGTCAACCCATAGTGACAGAATCAAATTTGCAACCGGACGGAGTTTGTCGCCGTGGTGTTGCAGCACCACAGAGGTCATGCAGCTCTTGTGCTCGTCAACGGTCTGCATAAACAGTTTTGAGGGATCTGGCAGTCCCAGCGTCGGGGGAGACTGCAGAGCCAGTTTCATACTCACAAACGCTTCATCAGCTTCGGGCGCCCAATAAATTGTTTGATGTGAACTGAGACTCTTACCATGGATCAGGGAGCTCAATGGAGCTTCCATAATTGCATAATTAGAAATAAACTTTCTGTAATAGAAGCATATTTACAGAAGGACAAGACTTTTTCTAAATTATATGTTTGGGAAAGTTCCAGTTAGCTACTATATGTTTGGGTGAGATTTTTCTTAAACTTCATGGCCTACTGCAGCAAGAAGTTTTACAGTGACATCAGGGACGTGCACAGACATTTTGGGTGACAGACTCAAGTAAAAAATCTAATAGTTAACACTAAACTAAAAAAAAAAAAAAAACTGCTATTCTGTTAATTTTACAGGAAACAGCACTGTACGAATAATACAAAATAAATAAATGAAGAAAAAAAAGAGCAGGTGCTCAAGCCTTGAGAGAGGGAGAAAAAACACACAAGGAGTTGGCCACTCCAAAAAAGGTAATATTGTTTGTCAGTCAAGCATGCAGCTACAACATTTTAGCTATAGTCAGTATCAGTCCAAATCAGATGTGAGGTTGTCAAACTGTCATTTATGTCTCTGAAGAATTGTTTTGAGAATTCTTCATCAGGCCCTACAGTAACATGAGCCGTGCAATGCAAGTTGTCAGTTTTCATGCAGTAAGAGGCAGGGCTGACCACCCCCCAACTGATGACGTAGAAGACAAAGACATTTTAGTCTACTGACTTAACCAATATTTCCCACAAAACTATGAAACAAATTAACAACACAAAACTTCATATGAACAAAAACACTTGATTTCCTGTCTCTGTGTTTGCTTCAATTTGTTACAAAATATTGCCTAGTATTTCCAAATTATCTTCTGATAATTGATTTATTGATTCACCAAGGGAATCATTAATTTCCTGTAATTCAATAATATCAATTTTCAAAATGTTATATTTCTCACCCTTCGTCAGTAGAAATTACTTCCTCAGGTCTTTGGATCGGCGTGGAGAAACAACCGTCACCCCGGAGGAGTCAGTCCTCTCTCTCCAATGTACTGAGGTATGAGGCAGGGGTTGGTCCCGATGTCCTCTCAGCCAATCCTGTTTGTGACGCCAAATTGTGGTGGAAGATTTCTGTCAACAGACTGGCAATAAAGAAGTTTCAAACAGAGACAAGTTGTTCCGTGATAGTTTGTTCAAATTTATTATTGCTTGCAAGCAAGGAGATCGAGTGACACAGCACACGTATCAGAGTACAGTGGAAGAGATCTCAAAGTAGCACAAAAAGACAAGAGTATATATATATATATTTTGCAGAGGAACAGCATCCTGTTTACAAATGATGAAACCAGGAAATATCTTGCTATAGCAGGATAACAAAACAATAAGAAATCAGGACACATCTGGGCGTCAATTCTCTTATGCAGTAATTTTTCATCAATGTCCGCAACATAACCTTTTCTGTCCAGAAAGAAAAATCCCCTTATAGTCAACTCAACACGACCTTTCTGTCTGAACTAAAACATCCCATTACACTGGGTGGTCGGAAGATGTTGTAGGCGATGATCGTCTCAAGGTCCGCTGCACTTAATCCAATCCCTGTGCTTATTTTTCCAATGTTGATGAGTGTATTTCTGTCATAGGCAATACATGCTTCAGTAATAAAGGCAAAAAGATAACCAATTAAAACAAAAATGTAGTTTATTGGAGCTAGTGGCCACCACATCTGCATGTACCGCCGCTGTCACCATGGTGACCTGCCCTCTCTATGACCATAATATTCACGACGAAAAATGCAACAAGGAAAGTTTGAAAAACGTTTAACAGTCAGAGTTTAACAACTTATCTGCTTCATGAGGACTGTGTGGGTGCAAAGCTCTATACTCCTTTGAGAGAATGCTTTTCTCAGCCCAAAATCACATATATGCCTCAAAGGGCATACAATCTGTACACCCGACAATACCCTCTATTCTTAGATCCTCAATTAAGAATAGGTCAATTAAGGTCAAAAACTACAACACCGGGCATTATTTTGCTTTCAGTTATTTTTTTCATTGAACCCTGCTCCTAATTGATTTTTACCTCTACCCATACCCAGAAATTAAATTATTATCATATTTTAGTCATTAGAAATACATGTTGTGGGTAACTTGTTGGGTACCTGCAGGTACTCGACCCAGTGCAGGGCTCTATACACTATAAAACCCCTAAGACCATTGTTGTTTTAGTTTGATTTGCAACCAAAGAACAGCTCCCACTTCTTCATTTGTGCCAGGTAGCAAAATCCTTTTGTGCTGTGAAGCAGTTACCTATCAAATGAAACCCAGTGTTCACAATGCTGATGGCCATGTTTATTAAACGTTCTGTCCAAAATGATGAAGCTGTGATTGTTGCTGTGTTATGTTAAATGTTGCATGTAGCACATCTAAATTTCCTGTCCTAATGTAACATTCTATAACATTTTAAATACTGTTGAGTGAGTTAACTTTTCCTGCCAATACAAAACTGGCTTAACTGTGTTCTGGTGGGTTCCTCTCTCATTAGATCCCTATGGTGTGTTGGCTTATGTGCATGCTTTTGTGTATGTGCGTGTGCAAAAATATGCATGGCGTGCTGGTGTGTGTGTTCGCGTCTGCCTGTCTGACCATGTTGTGTTCCAGTAATGACATCGGAAGCTGGCAGGGCTTCATGTCTCCCAGGCTGCATTCAGAGGGACTAGGCAGCCTCCCCAGACTGGGCTGTTGGGGAAAATGGACTGAGCCACTGAATCTGCAAACAGAAGAGCAGAAAAAGCAGGAGAATGAGGGTGCAGTGAGATAAGGGAGGAGAGAGAGTGATGGTTAGGGAATGAAGGAGAAGGAGAAAACAGAGACAAGCATAGCTAGAAATTGACATGTGGGGGGAAAGGGGAGGCTTTAGGGCAAATGTAGCTGGACACAATGAAATCTGAGGTTAAAGGGGCACAAATTGAAGACAAATTGGAGCTTGGGTGGGGATAGAATTTTGTGGGATGAGGGATGCAAGAGCCTGAGGAGGGGTGAGAAAGTGGAAGACAAGTGAATGGAGGCTGAGGATTGATTGGGAAGATAGAAGAAGCCCAGTGAATATAGAGATGGGGAGCAGAATAGGTTTGGCTGACATTCAGGCATGTTGCGGGCCGGGGGGTGACAGGGGAGCATTGTAAATTAAGCAAAGGGGAGACAGAGGGGCGGGGACAGAGGGGACAGTTTGGGTGAGAGCAAAGGGGGTGGGCCGGCAGTAGATTTGGCTGGTATGACTGGGAGATGATGGGGATCTTGCCAAGACCAGCTAAACAGTCTGTTATGTTTTCATTAACCACAGGAGATTGTCAGCAAGGCGGGGCAGCGGACAGAGAGAGTGTCTAAAATTAAATGGATGAGGGTTCATCACTGGGGAGAACTTCCCTCATTACACAGACAACAGACACAATGAGAGCTCACATGGATGGATCCATTGTTCTGAAGCAGCAGTGTCAGGTCACACTATCCTGAAAAGCATCCACAACATACTTCAGCAAGAACAAAAGAATAAACCATCGCACAGAGAATAATCAGTTAGATTCAGGGCTTCAGACAGCTTTGCTCATTTGCAGCTACAAATTAAATTAAGAGAGAGTGAAAAATGAAATTATTGTAAGGTGACATCAGTACACAACACACAGTATGGTAATGTGGTAATAAGGATTGGTAAAATCCTGTCTGGTGTTATACTATATGACGTTATGACGTCTTAGTGTAGGCTAACACTATTGACAAAGTTAGTTACAAGGTTAGGGAAAGATTGTGGTTACAGTTAATAAATAAAAAAAGGTGAACATTAATCACAGGTCTGGGACAGGAGGCTAACCATGATCTCCTGCAAGAAAGTTGGACTCCTGACATGCCTACCCACCACCACAACCTCCACACCCTGACTTTTTTCCTCACTAAATAAAGGAGACACTGTGTCCTGGATTGGCACTTACTGTTGGCAAAGGGCCGCCCGATGAAGTCATATGCTCAAAATGCATATTGGTGATGTAATCATGCATTCATTTGCATAAAGCTTAGCTGCTGTGTTGGTTGCAGCAAGGGGAAGGTCACCTAAAGCCATATAACAGGTAGATAAAGAAATATTCAGCCAAATATTCACAAAGTCACTACAGGGACATCAAATAGGCTATTTAAAAATGAAAAAAGGTTGACTCAGTGATTAATGTTATATTATTTATTATACTCTGACAGAAATGGAAGCATTTTATAACTTGGCTGAATTAGATTCAATAGAAAAATCCTCAACAAAAGCTATGGTGCTTATACTAATAGTGCACCACTTTCTCACGTTTCAAAAAGTTCCAATCCAGAGAGAAGTTCCAAGTTCCAGATCGAGAGTGTCAACATAACCACAGAAATTCACTGTAACTCCCACCCTCCTGCCGCCCCACACCTACTGACTGTCTGCACACAGTGCAAGAGGAGAGGAAACAATCATAAAGTAGAAACAATCACTGTTGTCATGCCAAGCTACCTGTTGCCACAGATAATAGAAATATTTTGCTGACCATCAGTGGTTTTACACACACCTCCTATACTGTTGATGCTTCTGTTTATCTTGCCTCGTAATGTCCACAGGGAAATGTCCCAGTCAGCTCCCATATGAACTCACCCTAATGCTGAGAAAGTAGTATAGTGTTGCTAAAATGTAATTATCAAAAGCAACAACTTCACAATATAGTACTTGCTTATGAAACCTTATGGCTAAAAAAAAAAAAGATAACCCTCTGGGCAAGTGCTTAAAAATTAGAGTTTGGGGAGCTAAATAACTTTAGCCACTTAGGAAGCTAAGATGCTATGCTAGGTAGATATTTAATTTAATCTGTCACAATGATATTGAGGGGTTGCTGACACATTGTAAAGTTTGGTGCAGAAGCTGCCCTGTAATGATTTCCTGCTTACTCTGTTCTGGTAAGGCTCACAAGTTGTTCACTTGGATTAGAAATGTTTTCATCATGTAAAAACCAGAATTACTTTACAGCCACTTGAATTATACAAATAATGAGTGGGAAAGAAAACCAATAGCACTCGTCAAGTCAACCCAAAGGTTGCCAACCGGAACTGGCTTAAATGTATTTTACAAATTCAGCAGTAAATATTGCAAGGTAAATACAGTACACTGCAAAAATAGAAGCTATTATGTAAGTAAGTAACCACTGGAAAACTTACTTGCATTAGTTTGTTGGTAACTTCAGTAAACTGCCTTATCATCACATTTGAATCCCTATTTTCTGGTACAAGATATAAATCCTCAACACCAGACTCTACACAAACAAACAAACCATAAAACAAAGCAATATCGCAATATACGTACATGTTTAAGATAACAATAATTTTACAAATGATTTCACAAATAATCACATATCAGCTTTAAAATTATAGTAAATTTCCTTTGTTGACCAGAAATTAAAGAGTTTGAAGAGTTAAGTGAAGCAGCCTGCATAACATCCTCTGCAAGCTAGTTCCATGTTTTTACTGCACAAAGTGTGAAGAAGCTATTTTTTTTTTTTTTTCAGAGCAACACTTTAGTAGGAATAATTTTACAGCGTTCCATCATAAATCATACCTATTATTCCAAAAGTTGATGACAGGCTCTGCTGTGCTATCATTAGTCAGTGAACAAGTCTCCTTTATGTCTCCTGTATGCTAGAGTTTCTAATTGTAATTTTCTTAACCTCTCCTTACATGACATCCCTTTCGGAGGAGGAATTAGTTTAGTAGTTCTTCTCTGAACTTTCTTAATGTTTAAAATATTTCCTTGCATACAATTTGAAAAGTTCTTCTGATTATTGCCAGTACAAAGTAAATTTTTTCTGAAATGTGCATGTGGAATTCAAGTGAACTATAAACCACTACACCTATATCCTTTTTCAAAAATAGAAGCTATTATGTAACTAACCTCCAGTCACACCAATTACTCATGCTACAGAGATCATCTTGAAGATGGGTTATGTCATTGTCCTCATTAATTATTCTAAATATTTTGGTGTTGTCCACAAAAAGATATGCCTCAGATTGTATCACATTTAGTAAATCATTTATATATACAACAAAGAGTACAGGGCTGAGCACAGATCCCTGTGGAACTCCAGAGGTCATCAATTTCCAGCCTAAAATGGCACCATTTACCAACAACTAGCTCTGGCATTGTACACAGAAGAGCTGCCCTTTCTGTTTAGGAAGTCTGTGCACACCAGTGATTATTAACACCTTAATCATAACATGATAGTTTTCTGATTTGTCCAACTTCCTGCTGCAGGACGTAACTCTCAGTGTTGATGTTTTCCACACTAAAATCTCATGGATGGAATACTATTCTTCGTTGCAACCACAGTGTGATATAAATCCAGCAGACTCTTCTTGGCCTGTTTTTCCTGAGAAGGCAAAGATCAAATAAATATGTGAATTTCAAGCCTAAATCAAATAAAGTGTATGCATGAAATATAATTCATAGAATAACCATTGCCAACCTATCACTGCTAAGTGTTTCATTTGGCCTTCACATACTTAAAGTATCTGAAGAGAGATTAGTAAACCACCTTCTGTAAACCAACTGTACACTACTGTCTGCACTGCACTATATTTCTTGTCCTGTCTATACTTCTGAATATCTGAATATCACTGAGCACTTTTCTGCTCTTTTTGCACTTCTGGTTGGACGCAAACTGCATTTCGTTGTCTTTGTACTTGCACTCTGCACAATGACAGTAAAGTTGAATCTAAATCTAAAAAATTAGGATCAGTGATATGTCTAAGTTCTTAATGGAATGATATCGGTGAATAACAGCTCAAACAGGTCAGGTCTTGGCGCTCAGTAAGGGACTAAAATTGGCACTTACAGTAAGTCTTTTCAGCACCATTTTTTATCCTCATCCACCTTTTAAGAGGTAGAAGGTAGGATTCAAGTTCAGTAATGCTACTTTTCCTGTAGTGCCAAGCTGTGTGCCACGTGCACATGAGATAGGACACATGTACCACTATTGCTTTTAGGGAAAATGTAAAGGCATGAAAGCATTATCAACTAAGACACATCTGTTAGTATAACAGAACCAGCATCAGTGGCCAACACAAATAGCTTATCCGTCTAATGTCTTCACAGAACAGTTAGATCAAAAACAAAGGACTGACAAAAGGTTAGAGAAGAATGATTTGTTGTTGATGAACTGTGCTGTGATGTCAGGCTTGAAAAAAAAGATTAAAACTCTATTACATTTCTGGCTTATCAGAGACGCATCTCACATGGGATCCTCCTCAGCTGAAGATTCCTCACAGGACTGAAATGTTACACTGTGCATGTTTCAGTAACTGTGAGTGTCACTACCCATCCTTGTATTTTATTTTCTCTTAAAACCCAGATAGGTCAAACTCCAATCTTCGTTAGGGTAGGGTATCATGCTATTGACCAGCTGTTAGTTAAAAAAAACTCAGAGTAACAGCCTTGTTGTTAGCAACTTTACACCACCATGTGTCTTTGAGTTCATCCTATAGATGTTTGAAAGCGTTTCATAAGACCAATGGACAGAGTTCTTCAACCTACAGAGCAGAGCAACATGTAATTATTTCATTGGTGTGCAAACATCAATACAATTATTCAAATTTAAACCTTTTTCTGTGTTGTGTTTTTTCTGTAATGACTTTAGGACCCCTAAGTAGGCTACATTGATTTTACCGTACAGAGTAATTCAATTACATGTGATGCTTTACCCTGACTTGTATCCGCTGGAACTTAACTACCAAATTTAATTTAAAAGCACAATAACTCTTTAAATTTGTCAGCGTTGTTTTTTTGGCTTTGGCATGGTAGATTTTCGAGGGTATATTTAAAAATGGAGCCATGGTCTAATAAAACCTGAATAAAGTATATCTTAGACTCTTGTTTGATTAGTTGTAATAGCGACACATGCACCAGTCAACAGCATTCACATCTAAAAATGCGTTTAGATAGACCCATCCAGCACCCGACTACCCTACCTACAGGGATTTTGGGGTCCTTACTTCCTCGTTTGATTGTTGGTTTGCTCCCGCGATAAAGGCACGATCACACATGCACGAATGCAGGCGAGTGACCATCAACTGCCGAGGCGATACCAGCTGGTTAGACACAGCAACAATCAACATCTTCTCCGTCTTGGCTCTCTCGTGAAAAACTACACCAAAGCAATGTCAACAACACATACTGCTTTGATGGTGCAATTTTGCCGGTCAAAGTTTACCAAACTGAACTCCACGTTGATGTGAAGAAGCAAATGTTTTATTTCCTCTTTCACTGACTCGCTAATGTTAATTTTGTGCATATGTGTGCCCTAATTATTACGGCCATTAGAGGTCGCCGCCTAACAACAAATGTAAATATGGGTCGTTAAGCTGCTTGCACAGTGGACCTATATGGCCGTTTTTTGGTAAAAACGGTCTGGAACCAAAGCAATACATATGTAGACTGTAAAACCAAAACAGTTATACATTATACACAGCAATTTTCTCCATTGTTAGCATACACACATTGATTGATGTAGCTTTAAGAATGCAATTTAGCCATGCTAAACACCTATCCATTTAATGAACCACTTATCCTGTTGGTCATGCAAAATTATGTAGTATGGTTTGTTAGAAATGCACGCTTTTTATATTTTCTTCTCTTTTTTTTCTCCTAAATTGGCCAATTCCCCATAGACTACAGTCCACATCCTTTTTAATTCCTTCTGTTGGTTTTTTAAGGACATAGACTGCCATGATTCTCCTCCAAAGTAGGAGGCTGATCAATATCATAAATTACATGCTAGTCATATGAAACATTACATAACTGCCTTTTATACAGCCATCAATATCCTAAACTTCTTATTTTTGTATTTAGCTATTCAAGTTTAACAAATAGCTTTACTTGCCTCCATCCATTGAAATTCAACTTCACCATATGTGAATATTACTGCACCCAGAGCAGCTCTGCTGTTGAGAAAGACTTTTAAAACAAAAACTTTTATGTGCAGCAGAACCTTCAGATTGTAACTTGGTAGAAATTTGTATCTACTGTAAGTGCTTCTGTTTTTTTCCTCCAACCTTAAACATGACACAGTGTGAAATAATTCATGGATTACAGGAAGGACATGTAGACCCACCACATCCACTAAGCTAATATTCATCCTTTATAAATCCCATCAACTAAATCATGCAACTTCCTCTCAACCTTTGTTTGTTCAATTCTGTCTCCGACATCTATCCCACACAGCACAACATCAGACTGATCAATCACCACGCTGCCTCACACTGCTGCCATTGTCAGCACCCTCCCAGAGTCAAGAAACACACTGACAACCTCTGTTTGCATCCTTTCTCTGGGCCTTGAACAGGCCATATAGTCCTTTCTTTGTCTTCCCCACCCGTATTGATGGAATCTGAAAGTAAGCAGATTTGCAACGGATATTAACAGTAGGCTTGCAGAACAATGGCGCAGAGAAGCATGGCACAGGGTTGAGAACAAATGTGTCCTTTATGTCTAGGCCTTGTTCTGAGAACAGAGGGGAGCAGAGGATAGGGAGACGTTTGAGGAGGGGTGTATTCTCACACTGCAGAAATGAGAATCTCTGCGCGCGCACACACACACACACACACAAATCTAAGTCAGACACCACCATGAGCTCATGTTGACAGCCAGACTCTCTTGGAAGGCCTAGCATGCTGACAGAGATTAAAGGAGGACATCATACACAAGCACACACACACACAAACACACACATACAAACACACATCAAACATATTCTGCTCCTCCAAACAAGCAGCTGGGAGTCTGCACTGTACATCTATATCTTCAGCTACAATAGTCTTCCACTCCTCACTACCAATAAGGGAGGTTTTACTCCCTTGATGGCTCCATCCTTCCATCCCTTTGACAGCATCATGGGGGGTGTTATTGGTTGAAGCTGCAGGGAGCCTCTAGCCTGCAGTAATGCAACACCTCTGTGGGGTCAAAGGAAAGTTGCACTGACATGTACTTACATCTTTCCTCCCTCTGCCGGTAACAACGCGGCAAGATAATCTCACTTATTTATCTTTGTGTCACATAATACCTTTTTGAGTTTGCAAGCATTTGGGATAAAAACCTGATGAAACCACATTTTTGATACTTATTTGAGTAGTTGTAATTGTGACACAGACACCAGTCAACAGCATTCATATCATCATCTAACCCTAACCCTAACACCAGTAATCTCACAAATAAGTTTTAAAGCACGACATTAGCTGTAATAAATTGACATTTCTTTTTTCTTTTTCCTATGTATTTATTTATTAGGTTTTGGTTGATTTATTCTTTTATTTTTATGGGTTAAATGTTACTTACCTGATACTGTGGAGAAAATATTTAGTTGGTCTTAACTTTCATGAAGTAGGTTTACATGGTTTAATTTAAAAAAAAGAAAAAGAAAAAAAGTGTTGTACTGCACATTGCTGCAGCTCCTCTTTTTACCCTGTGTGTTGAGCTCTCCGTTTTAGCTACCGAGTGAGGCATCTCACTTTTATTCCATCTTTGTTGAGAATCGCACATGTGCAGTGCCTAGGTCAGCACTACAAGCTAGTCAGAAGCAGAGTATGAGGGCGTGCCACGCTAGCAGCTAGGTGAGCATTATAACGTGTGTTACAAAGTGACGCGTGTTCGTCACGGAAGGCTGGACTGCAACAGAGCTGTTTGGAGCAGTTTGTGAACAGTGTTTTATGTTGGAGATGGTAAGTCCCTTTGGGGTGGACTTTGGGCTTTTTCACTTTGTAAACCTATAACATGCACAAAAAAGATGTATAACACAATAAAGGAAAGGGAAAAAGCCAAAAATCATAATATGAGCACTTTAAGAGAGGCATGTTAAGGCTGAAGGAAAAAAGGTGTTTTGTACTTAACTGAGTGCATTGTCATCAAAAAACTATGAAAATGTGTTTCTCTCCATTCACTTTAAAGGTGCAACATACCCTTTGTAAGAACAATTAACACATATCTATTCCTATACATGAAAAGTTCAATTCAAAAGCAATAAAACACTCTTGCTCAATTGAAGCTGCAGTAGGTAGAATGCAAAAAAAAAAACTGCCATAATTTGAGACCTCTTCCTGCTGCTCTCCCTTCTTTGTGGCACAGGCAATGCATGTGCAGAACAACCAATAGGCAGTCCTTCCAGAAAAATACAGAGTTTTTTTGTGATTGTTGCGGGCAAGAATCCTTGATTATGCAGCACGTTTTCTTAAAAAATGCGATGGAATATATTTAAGGAAATATTATGCAATGAAATTGCGGGAACTTGCAAAAACTGCGGTTTCATCATGGCTTCATCGCGGGGTTTGCAGCTTTTCGATGATGTTCACGTCGTAATTATGTCACTTCATAACGTTCCCATGGCGACTGGGGGAAATGGCTGCTCTTGTGTGAAGTTAAACATTTTTCAACTTTCTGCCAAGATATATGTGACTTTTTTGCAACAAAAATGCGGGGATTATGACATCATGCAATCCCCACATATTTTGCGCGGAAATCTGCAATTTATGCGGCGAAAGTGCGGCGTATTTGAAAATATGCGGCCCCCACATAAATATTTAATTTTGCGATCGCATAATCGCGTTTTTCTGGAGGGACTGAATAGGAACGCTCTCTCTCTCTCTGAAGTTACCTCAATTCAATTCAATTCAATTCAATTTTATTTATAGTATCAAATCATAACAAGAGTTATCTCAGGACACTTTACAGATAGAGTAGATCTAGACCACACTCTATAATTTACAAAGACCCAACAATTCCAGCAATTCCCTCAAGAGCAAGCATTTAGTGTGACAGTTTTAGGAAGAAACCTCAGGTGGTGGGAAAAACTTCCTTTTAGGGAGAAACCTCGGACAGACCCAGGCTCTTGGTAGGCGGTGTCTGACGGTGCCAGTTGGGGGTGTGATGAACAATGGAAATAATAGTCATAATAAAGATACTGGAACAAGAGCATAGCAGAGCACTGCAGAGCGTAGCAGGGTGTAGCAGGGCATAGCAGGGAGCGGAGCAGGACCACTGGGACAGCTGCAATCATGATTTAGGTGCCACCCTAATCCAAGGAAACATGCTGGGCAAAAGAAACACATAAGGACTTCAGGGAATAAGCTCCCCAGAGCTAGGTTAGTAACAAGCATTTCTGGGACAAGGATGCACACAGACCTGTGATTGACCAAAGTCTCCCATCATGGCCTAGATCTTAAGCCTGAAAACAGAGCCAATAGGAGGTGTAGAAATCTAGTTTTCTCTGAGACCACTCGAATTACAACATGCTAAAAGATTATTATGGACATTTTGCCCAACAACGCCAAAAATAAATTGCCTCGGCTTTAAATACACTCAGGCGTTTTGTTGCTACAGCTGTACCTGGTCTGGTATGACTAGTAGCTTATAGTGGCTAACAGATAGATATCACTGTATAATTGGCATTATACTGAGTCACAGACTTAATTATTTTTTTGTGCTGTTACACTATGTCTTAGAATGTACCTTTTCCAGTAAATGCCAAACATTGCCACAGTTCAGTAAAAGTAGGCTTGCTTAAACAAAAACATTCACAATTAGATTAACAGTAAGTCAGAATCAATGGCAGTGCAGTGTGATGGTGGAGAAGCCATGACTTTAATTTCCACACACAGGAAGCAGGAAGTCATTACAAGAAACCTCCATGTAACTGGTAGAATCAGATAAAAAGTAATTGGGATGTACAGAAGTGCATTTCCAGGATAACTGCGTAAAATCCGGCAGATGTCCATTGCGCCTAATGTCCATGGTCTTCCGCTCTCTGTGAGTTGCTGTTCTGAAAATCCGTTTGCTTCAGGAAACAACAACAAGCTTTGAGCTAGCAAGCTACATGCTGAAAATTGCAGGTTTTGAAGAAAATTTGGATCGTGCAACAAGGCAGGCCTACTTGGTTCTTTCAGGTAAAGATTGTAGAGATTTACGAGGAATATGTTTACGGCATTTACTATCTAACTGGGATGTTTTGGGACCGATTGGTGGGAATTGCTATAGACAAAATAGCCTAACATAAGTAAGAGCAAATTACGTTTAACCATGTAACTCACGTTAGTGTATTGTGTGAACAGTTAGCTTCATTTAATATTGTATGTAGCGTTTTCTTTTGCGGGGTGCAAACGTTCCACCAAAACAAGTTCTTTCCTGAGAGCATTTTGCAGAGCCTCCGTCGCTGCGTTCGGAGCTTAGCTCCGCTCAAGACGATTGTGATTGGTTTAAAGAAATGCAAACAACCCAGAGCGTTATCTGCTATCCCAGTATGTATGTGTGGAGTGACCAGACCTAACTCTGCAGCGCTGTGGAGATAGGTCTGGCAACGAGAGACTAGATCAAAAGTGACTTCAGCAAGCCCTTAAATCTAAGTCAGACTTCAGCCCATTCTTTATTCATTTACTGTTGATTCTTTAAGTATTTAATTGATTCCAAACTTCCATTACAATAAAGATTCACAATACAGCTGTTGAGAGTATTGTTTGCATTGCTTAGCAGCAAATATGTAAATATGTTTTTTATGAGATGAAAACCTCCCTATCATCCTAATAAAAAGCGGGCATATTAACATTACTGTTGTCGCGTCTTGTGCTTGAGGGGACCACATTTTCTCCTCCTAAGTGAGTATATCAAGTAGAAAGGTGGCAACATGTAGACTGCATTTGTGTTGCAGTTTTCTTTTTTATTAATATGGTGCAAAGCTCGAAGACAGATATTAATGCACATTTTGTTTCTGTTTTAAGGATAATGTATGTGAGTGTTTGCCTTTTCAGTGTGAATTGTATATTATCAAAATTCCTATATCCTATGTATTAATACATACACCTTTAACGCCTAAAATACTTCATATATAAAATTGTAAAGTTGAAAAAACACATTAATTGAAAAACATCACATAAGCAATTTAGGAGAGGCAAACTTGTGGTATTTGGACAAGCAATTTTTGCCTTGAATGTTGTGCGGTGAAGTGGTTGAAAATGCCAAGAGCCCTCTCTGGATATTTACCATCATTAAAAAGTGCTACATAGGGAATTTTAAACATGGCAGGGGCACAATGAGGTGTCTGCAGACTGAAAAAAAACACACAGGAGAGCTGAGCTGCAGGAGTTACAACTGTACATTGGTGAAGAGGTTGTATATACAAACAGCAGATGTAACAGACCATCCAGTGAAACCAAAATGCACTCTAGAGCTGAAACCTTACACTGCCTTTGAGCACTGAGTGTGTGCATGTAACTGTGTATCAGAATGGTGTGATGGTCAAATTTTGAAGCCACAGCTGAGACAGAAGTTGAGCTATCCCTTACTTTATTTACCAACCAAAGAAAGAAAGCCAGAAAACTTAATCTTAAACTTAAAAACTTAAAACATGTATAATGTAGTGCAGAGTACCTTTTTTTTCTCCAGTAAAGCTATCTTGCCATGCAAACTAAGAATAAGGGAAATTATTGTTTCAAGTAACACAATTTGCTTTTGTAACAGTGGTCCAAAATAGGGGTTTCATTGACTTTGCTTCAACTGATTAAGTCTCCTTAAAGGGGTGATAGAATGCAAAACTGATTTTACCTTATCATAGCTGAATAACGACAGTTTGGTGGGTAAATAGGACATACAGAGAACCTCAAAATCCCAATGACATCCCTTTCCTCTGCAAATCTCACAATTTGAAATTGCCTCTGAAAACGAGCAAATCTCAACGAAGCTAATAGTTGACATCAACTTGGTGGCCCCTCAAATTCACAAAAATGCATTAAATTGAAATCGGACAAAAGTGTTAGCTAAGCTTTGTAAGACCTTAGGGTAGCTGTGATATACATGCCGTGACGAAATTCAAAGTGTAAATATACTATAGTTATGCCGAAAGTGTAGCGGCGATCTTTTTCCCATAGGATTGAATGGGACACATAGCCTAGCTAGCAGCTCCTCCTAACGAGACCCCTCAAATTCACAAAAAATGCCTTAAATTGAAATCGGACAAAAGTGTTAGCTTTGTAAGACCTTAGGGTAGCTGTGATATACAAGCCGTGACGAAATTCAAACTGTAAATACACAATAGTTATGCCGGCAGCTGGCAGCCGAGCCCCGAGCCCCGGTAGTACAGTAACCCAGAAACGGTGTCTTTGTCCTGGGTATGGAGCCCAGCAGGCTGCCTTTCTTGTCAGACTGTGTGGAGCTCCTGAAGTCCGACACGTCTTACCAAATTTGCAATTAGCCATACATTTTCATAAAACGGCCCATATTTGAGCTTTATATAGTTGATTTCTCGCATAAAAATGTCTCAGAAGTGAATTTAATAACAAAATAGCAGACAAACAATGTATAACGTTGCAGTGTCTGAAATATGAGACCTGCTGTCTCGTCTGCACTGTGTTTCTATGGGGTTCGCTCAACCAATCAGCGCGCAGCTCATCTAAATATTCATGAGCATATTTGGAAGAAAAGCTCTTGTTCCAAATAGAGCCATATTTACAGGGTAGTTAAGGACCCATAAAATAGCACTTGGGCCATTTTCAGCCCAACCAATGTTACATACCCTATTAGGAGACCTTAAGGAACAGTGTAAAATACCCTATATAATCATTCTATCACCCCTTTAACATCTCTGTCAAGTTAACAATGCTAAGCGTTAGTTCTAAATTGTTTTAACTCATAATTTGTTCAAATTATTACAACCCACATAGCCATCGCTTAAAATACATTGTATAATTAATAGTATATTAGTAATTAATAATAGTAATTAGTTGTCAGTCACAGTCCCTCTGCTGCCTAACTTCATTAAAAAGCTAGCATTACTGTAAAGCTGTTTAAAGTTAGCAAACATTAGCTTCAACCACGTCTTGCATCTATGCTGTCAAATCCAAAATGCTTCCCCACATTTTCGGTTTGCTGTCATGACTCTATGCTTAGCATGGCTTGCTAATTTTCTCTATTTTGAGTTAGCGCAGTGAACCACAGCATATTGCAACTGTTGCACTTATACACTGTCAACTTTAAATTTCAACAGATCATTACAGATTGAATATTGGATTTCTTTCCCACATTTTCAAGTCAAGTAACAGCTCTACTCTGGCGAGAGGGTGGCCTATTATATTAAAGGTATCTTGCTACTGCCTATGGTGTAGCGTAGGGTAGTGCAAATAGTGCCTCAGTGATGTATGAGTAGAAGATAAATGCTTAATTGACTGTAATGGGATCTTCCGCTTTACCTGCAGCATGCAGTGAAAAGACGGCAGGACATATCTGCAGCATTCTGGGAGTTGAAAGGGTATCTTGTTTACTTATCAACTTCTGTGATTAAGTAAAATGAGAGATGAATGTGATATTTATATAAGATTAAAAAACAAAAACATGAGTACAGAAAAGAAGATTTCAGCTAGGTTGGATGTGTTGCTCAACACACAACTTCTCTGTTTGCTTTAGTATATTGAAGCTTTCATTCATTGTGGATGATGAGGGAAAACAGTCACAACACGTTAAATGTCACCACATTGACAAAGAGAATAGTTTCGAAATGATTCCTATTTAGGGTGTCAGTAAACTACTGGCAATACACAGTCTGTGAGCCTTGTTGCTAGGAGAAATTATAACTCCAATCTCTTCTATTGGCCAGAAAGAGCAGGATGTTCATCCAATAAAAGTCCCACAGCAGCCTGACAGGGATATACATACACAACTACTATGATGCCTTGACTGTGGTTGAAGTGGACTGAAAGGTACCTGTTGGAAAGGTTAACAGTGAAATGTCAGCCAGAGGAGACGAGAGGTTTAAGGTCTGTGTGTACACACACACACACATGCATCTTTCATTATCATTAAAAAGACAAAGGGACCAAGTAATCTATGTCACTTATGTGTTATTTTATGCTTTGGTAGGCAAGTAAAAAAGCAGTTGTGGGACAGACAACAATGGAAGAAGTGATACTGATTTTCTTCTTACATTTGTGTTGAATCCAGGGACAGCCATAGGCGGCGCCAGGGAGGGGCTTGGGGGTGCTGTAGCTACCCCTAGGATTACCATAGCACCCCTAAGAAATTGCTGTGATTTATTTATAAAGAATATGTACATTAATGTGTAAATACTATAATTTATATTTGAAAAAATGAATAACTACACTACAGATTAGACTAGGCTACATTATTTTTTTACCACAGGTGCAAGTATGAATACTGTGTAAGGATGTGTACATGTGTGTTTATGTGTGAGGTTGGCTGTGTGTGGTGCGTTGGGGCTGCTGCATTAGCCTACTCTTCTGCAAATATAAGCTACTGTATGAAAGCTGCAGTAATGACCCATGCTGACATTAGCATTTAGCTCAAAGCATGACTGTGCCTGGGTACAGACTCACAGAGCCACTAGTATGGCTGTAGACTCGCAGGGGTGATTCCAGGATTTTGTAAGTGGGGTGGCACAGGGGGGACCAATAATCAGTCAGGGGGGGCCAGTGGGGGGCACTGAAAATCTGCTTAGAAATATAGGAAACATTGGATCGGATAGAACAACACAATGTAATTCTGTTGCTGCAAATAACTGGTGTAGCCCTCACTGGCCCTCTCAGGATGGTTCTTACCTGTGCTGGCAGGTCCATGGCTATTTTTTAGGCCCTGACTGGTGGAAGGTTCGCCTGCACAGCTCTGCACAGCATCTGTCTGACTCAAGGTTATTATAGTTTTGTATTTTTCATTAGTTTTTATTTTTATTTCGTTTTGACTTTTGGTTTTCAAATTCAGTTTAGTTTTAATTAGTTTTTAAAGCGGGTTTGCTAGTTTAGTTTTTATTTTTTGAAAATGCTTAGTTTTAGTTTAGTTTTTATTAGTTTTAGTCTTTTTTGTAATATGGGTTATTTGTCGGGGGATTCAAAAAGGTCAGAAAAAGTATTGTGTAATAATAACTCAACAAAAACATCATACAATTTTAGAAATATGTATTCACGATTTATTCAACAATAACACCAGTACATAAAATGTAGCCTACATATGGTCATAAATATGTAAACAGCCTACACAAGACGCCGCAGTAAGTGCAAAATGTGTAAGTGATGTGTTCCAGGAAAAAAACCTAAATAGCCAACAGACTAAAGAAGACATCAACAGGTATTTTGAACTTTGGTTCGAGTAAAGTGGCGAACTTTTTGAAGTCAATAGACTCACAGTTGTGTAGACATCCCAGTATCAATCCACATATTAACCCACGCTTCCTCCCGCTTTTGGTGTTCCTGCGTATTTACTAACCAGCAGCTATCGGGTCGCCGGTGAAAGCCTTCCTGTAGTGTTCTCTGTCCTGCTGTTGTCTCCGTCATGCTGCCTGGCCCTGTATCCATACATCCATGCCCGTAACGTTACCGAGGTTAGCTTCTGTTTCGGGGAAAGGGGGCTTTGCTTTCTCCTTTACCTTGTTAAGGTAAGCTAGGTTAGCCTCCTAGCTTGTGTGCGCTTCTCAAATGTACTTATACTCCCTGTAATAAATTGTCCATATATTTTACCACCTTCAACTGCAAGGCACTTGCTTTTATCTGACACAGTCATAATCAAAGAGGACTCTTCCGCTTTCTTCCGACTTTCGGTAGGGGAGAGCCGGGACGATTGAAACGCGGGACGGATGAAACATTCCAGTTTTCTCCGAGTGCAATGATGATAGACAGACTTCCTTAGGTCAAAACATAGAGCATGTTAACCTCCTTCTATCAGCCAAATATCTTCCTGTTATTTCCTTTTATCACAGAGTACAGGCGATAAACGAGTTTTGATGGTCCAAAGTAAACTTCATTAGCGGTTACATTTTAATGATTGTTTTTAAGGTTTGACTACATGCTTATTCAGTAGACCATTTAGTGTTCTCCACAATCCCAGACTTTCATATTGCATGCTTGTTTACATGGAAAGCAAAACAGGCTATAATGGCATATAACTATGTCGGGGACGATTGAAACAGCTGTTTCAACCATCCCGACCTGGCTGTAACTCCATGTATTTTAAGTAAATGCACAAATATCTGTGTTTATACAATAATTTATGGAGGTGAGACATGGAAAAGCAGTTTTAGAAAGATGAAAATATATTTGAGCCCACCAGGCAGGGGGTCGAGTTTTCCCATGTTATCCTATGGAGACTGACATGGGAACCAAAACCTAACCAAAACCTTACCTTCAGGGAACGTTCCCGCAACCACAAACTAACGTTCCCAGAACGTTCTGGGAACCATCAATTGTTAGCTGTGTGACGGGCTGTGGGTCGTTAAGGGCACTTATTTGGATGTGCAGTGGCCTAACCCACGTAAAAACCTAGTGAAACGACATTTTACACAATAGAAACATGATATAAATGGGAAAACTTACTGTTCTAGCTATAAAAATGGTAGAATCATCCACAGTGCATGATATTTCAATAACCGCTTCATGATGACGGCGATTAGTTGTTAACAGACATTCACGAAGACGTATAGCCCATATATCTAAAATAACACCTTTTGGGAGTACCATTCATGATATGTAGTAAAATATTGAAGTTGTGGGAAGTTTAAATGGCTTAAACTGTATGTTTCATCCGTCCCCCCATGCTGTTTCAATTGTCCCGGCCAGGAGGGACGAATGAAACATTACGCACGTCCCACTTTTGCTGTAATAATTCCTGAACGGTTTTGTTCAAAGCTGAAAATGCAACTGTATTTGACAGATGACAGGTGTAGGTTGCTAGTGACAAAATATTAGCTTTCAGTGTGATATGATCGCTTTGTAAATTACGTTTAATTAAAAAGTGTTTCAACTGTCCCGGCTCTCCCCTACCACTATGATGCCAGGCGAGGGGCATGGACTATGTTGTGTTCAATTTGACGTGGAATGTCGGGATTTCTGGATTCCAAGTCGGAAACTATACATGTCGGGAAATGTCATGGTCGGAAAGATATAACGTTATTTGCTCTATGAAAGACATCGACAAAGACAAAAACTAAGGACATTTACTCGATAATTTTATTTTATTTTAGTTAGTTTTGCAAACAGACATTACAGTTTTAGTTTAGTTATCGTTTTTCTTAATGCCTCGTTTTTATTTTTATTTCAGTTAACGACAATGTTTTTTCCCACCTAGTTTTCATTATTTCGTTCGTTTTCGTTAACGATTATAACCTTGGTCTGACTACTTGGTTTCTTCTTAAAGGAACCATCAATATCTTGCTGCTGTCAGTGACTTTTCCTTTTTATATCTTTATTCAATAAAAGTCTTCCTAAAAATAAATAGAGAACATTAAGTCACGAACTTACCTATTAACATTAAACAAAGCTACAATTCATAGCTCTGTGATTAAAGGCACAATCATGTGAATACTGTGATCACTGTACTTTCCTACTAATCATTTACTTACAAAGCTGTTAGCTGTGTTTTCAAAGCATGCATGCTGACATAATGATGGAGAGCATTCCTGCCGTATAACAGGTCAGGTGCTGCTCTTAGTGTCACTTAGAGCCATGGCAACAGAAACATATTATGACACTTATAGCAACTATATACTGTAACAAACACCAGCTTCACTTAGAGACTCTAGAAAGCAATTATCCCTACAGCAGATCATACATATGTAACCTAACAATAATTGTGCCAGAGGCAGAAGTGAGACTAAATTTGTGGATAGTGTGGACTTGCTGAAAGGGCAGCAGTTGAATAAACACCATTGAGTCATTAAAATTAAAAGGGTTCACACCCTTTTGACCATGAATGTGCTCAGCAGAGTTTATAGCAATTTCACCCAGAGTCAGCCATTTTCTCATCTAGTACTATCACGTAAAGACCAGGCATTTAATTAAAGTTGATCATGTGAAGAGAAATAGGTTAGCTGGTAGCATAGATGTATTTTGAAAATGGGATACTGGACCTTAAGATGGTGCCCATTTATTCCCATTAAAGTTGCTCACCTAGCTTGTGCAGCTTTCTCCAAATATGCATTGTCTTTTGCCCTATTTCGGCCTTTTTGTCCCATGGAGTATTAAGATTAAGAAGACGTCACACACATACACTTTTTCTATTCTCTAGTAGTGAATCTTCATGGTTTAACAAGTCCCATTACAAAGAGTCAATAGTCTTACATACATCTCTTTTACAATGGCAGCCTATAAAAAAAAAAAAAGAAAGTTCTTTGGCAACAGGGGATTTTAGTAGCAAGGCTCCAGTGTATCCGACTGTTTTAAAAAAAATTACTTGGTTGGGAATGGAGCAGCACTGTAATTGGTCAGAATGTCACCAACACTATTAAGAGATATTAGCCTTAGCATTAGCCATTGGAATTTAGAAGTCCCAAATGTTGTGGTAACAGTAACATTGTGCTTAAAAATGTATCATGTTAGCAGAAACCTTTGCTTTGGCACAACTCTGACACTAGCCTCCTAACAGTAGGCATGCATAGAACGGGTGTTCTGGCATGCATAGAACGTGTGGTGTCAAGACAAGGAGGAGTCAAAAAACAGATCCCTGAGGGGCTGCTGCTTGCCTCTGTCTGTGTCTGACAAGGTCAGAGCAGTGATTCCTCAAGCAGAGGGCGAGTCTCAGCTCAAAGCACCACCCCAACTGTGATACTGTCAAAGACTTATATTATCAATATTAAACAATACCAATGGCCTCGCACTACTACACTAAAATTATAAAGCGAGTTAAAAACACATTAATACGTAGTAATACGAGTTATATCCACACGTGACCGTGACCCGGTCTCATGAGTGAAAGTCGTGTGTTTTTTTGACCCATCCACCACCCTAACCTGCCTCCCTCCTTACACAAAATATGGCGCTTTATACTTTGTCACCTCGCTTCCTTGTTTGCTTTCGCGATAATTACTACAGCCACAAAAGGTCACCACCTAACAAGTAATGTATGGGTTGTTATGAACTGGTACTCGATAATAGACCTATACGGTCACTTTTGGGTGAGGACGGGCTGCATTTGGTACAGACATTCATGGTCCCAAGATGATGTATCCTAATGATATTGTCGATCTGACTGACGTCTGGCGCCATCAGCTGGTCATAATTTCAGCATTTCCAATTATTTGGTGTTGGAGCAAATACCTCCAAAAACAAGTGACAATCCCATCAGCCTCAGCTGCATAATAAGAAAATGACCATGGTACACATATCTGCTAAAGCATGTTAACATTATCATTGTGAGCATATTAGCATGCTAATATTAGCATTCAAAGCACTGCCTCACAGAGCCACTAGCATGGCTGTAGACGCTTGGCTTGTTATAGCTAAAGATAACTATAATTGTTGCGTGTTTCTCAGTGTAGTAGTATCTGCAACTTCATGTACGGCAATGCGTCTGTCTTGAAAGAGATTCTGAGTGCAACTTGCTTTGTTAAATAAAGGTTAAAATCTAGTGCATAGAGATATTGACATACACCCACATCACCACAACCTGTCTCTCAACTCTAATTTTCTTGCCAAGTAATTCCCCACTGGACATTCAGGAACACACAAGATCTGTTTAACACTGCAAGGCCTACATACTGTAGAGTGTAAGTGTCATTGTGAGCAGGCAACGTTTTCAAATGGTACAGTAATGTCATTGTAGTATCTGAAGAGCCCATAAGGTTAAAGTTTGTATAAAGCTCAAATGTGCTGAGACATAATGAGCACTGTGTTAGTGAAGTAAGTTTAATGATTTTCCTTAGAGTGCATAGTGGCTTTGTACTCTCCGGGTTCTGCAGGATCCGTCATGATGCTGAAATCCTTGATGTAATAAACCTTTTATAATCAAGAACAGTGTCAACGAAGTTCCTTTTCCACACATCGGCAACGCAGTACTGCAACTAAATATACAACATCATAACACAGGAAACGAGATGAATGAGGACAGCAACATCAACATAAATATTCCCAAAGAAGTCCCATTCACCTTGTCTCACTTCATCATCAACGGAAATGTTCAGTTTAATGTGAATTAGAGCTCACTTAACAACACCTCAGCTAATGTTGTGTCAACCGGCAGTGATGAACACAGCAGCTAGGTGAATGAATTTGTCCACCTATAGTTAGCGATAGCACGGCAGCACCCCATAACAGCCTGACTCATAAAATATGTGGCTACTACCACAGGCCGTAAGGGAGATGAATATGTGTGCTCGGACTGGTGGCTTTTGCCAGAAATGTATTCGCTGCAAGAGGGGGACATACTGTGGTTTTGAGTGACAGACAGAGGGTTGCATTAAACAGCTACAGAGTTTACGTTGCTATGGTCGCAGGATTCCACCCGTAGAAACAGAATGGACTATTTTCTTTAGCGGAAGCAATACAATCATTTTTAAATCAATAAGCTCCTTTTTTAAATCAATAAATTCCTTTTTAAATCAATAAACTCCTTTTTAAATCAATATTTTGTGTCAAATTATTGATTTATTTGGTAGGTAGTCGTGTAAGAAGCAGGATAATGTAGAGCGAGGCGGTTGTTATAGCGAATACATGTTCTAGTAGAATCACAAAATACAAGTATGAACCTGAAAATGCTATGTAATAGGTCCACTTTAATGAAAAAAGCCTATGTCATGCAAGTTCACTTTTGACATTTTCATATTCGTCTGGAAACTATCCACTGAGAATCAAGTGTACTGGCTAAAAATGTATGAGGTCAGCTGCCTTTGGGTTTAAGATATGACGACCAAAGGCAGAATCACCTGCAAAGTAATTTAGGCTGCGCCCATGGATGACCACCCTGCTCCTGCTCAAAGCAAAAGGCCTGTAAGTCTTAAAGTCTGAAAGTTGCTGGCTGGCTTTTTGATGGTAAATTGTTTTATGAAAATTGATGATTTTCTAATTTTAAAATAGACAAAATGTTCCAAATTCATGTTTTAAAGGAACATTTAAATACGTTGAAACTAAACATTTTGCATTCACAACATTTGACTTTGCAGATACTTTGAAAACATTTCAAAGTAACATTTCCTAATTCATGTATTTCAGGTGTCCTTGCATTGCTCTCCAAATGTATTTGCTGTTTCAAATTAGTAGTGTATAAACATAATTTCTAGGAGATTGGGTTGCTAAATTGTTATCCCAACTAATAGGAATGATGGCCATAAGGATACTGATTTTTCTTTTCTTATTAAGTTTAGGCTTTTTTAAGCATGTAGTATCAAAAATGTGGGTCCATTGTATGTTGAAAAGTACAAAGATTCAGTTAGGTATTTCCTTGATATTCCTCTGTAATTTCTTACGATCACATCAGTGCGGAAAGAACATTTGGTTCACAATAGTTTTAAGATTTTGAATGTTACAAAGAACAACTAGCTTCTAACAGATCTTTGTCGACAACAAATGCATGAAAATTCAACATTAGAACAAGTTTGCAGATTTGCACACACACACACACACATACAAGAAATGTATACAGTTGCCAGATATGAAGAATGTGGTGGTAAAGTTCCCATGAGTTTTATGTTACACTGAAAGGAATTCATCGAGGTCTACCACTCCATAGGGTCTCCATGTCAGCTGAATGTGGAAACGCACGTGTCATGGCTGAGCCAGTGTAATCCTTCTTTACTATGATGATAATTGTCCTTTAGTGGAGCATGATGGTAGAGCAACACTCTGAGGACTGGCAGGCTTTGACAGGGTGAGTACTCTCTGCTTTGTTCTTCTCTGCTCTGACTCGTCTTTGTTGTTTTTGTTTCTCTCTCAGAGGCTTTCCACCTGTTCTTGACCTCTCACTGTCTGCCTCCAGTCTGTTGACCTTTGACCCCGGCCAATCAGAAACAGTCAGGAACCTCTTGACCACCTCTTGACCTGTGGAGAGTAAGACGAGCGCTTTGTTGTTGTTGTGTGTGCGTGCGTGCGTGCTGCAGGCATTAAAAAAACTCCTCCCACAGGACAGCATAAGCCAGTCAGAGGGTGCTCGCTAAATTAAAAATACACTGAGCTTGGTTTTCAGTTCAAATAAAATACAGATTCCTCAGCTGATTCTGGGTTTCCCCAACAGTGGCAGAGTTGACCACTCCATCAACTAGATGGATTGGAAAGGAGAGTTTGTATAACTTGTAATTTGTAATAACTTCCCTGACTTATTTATCAAGGGCCATCATCAGGTCAAAATTATAAGTTGTCTGTATCTGTATGTTAGCACACTGCTACAATATAAAAAACACTTCAAACATTTGTTAGAAATATAATAAGTATAGCCAGGTATTTAAAGGTATCAGAAAGTCGGGTTTCAAGCATTACAGATAAGTGGTTCTTCAGTTCATATGGTGTTGAATTTTTACTTTTTTATCATTCCTTTAGGGCAAACACAGAAACTTCTTGCATATTGCATATGTCTGAATTGTGAGTGGTTTAAGACAGATTTTATCTTCTCAGAAAGCTTCATTTAAAAAATATTAGGAGAGTTAAGAGGTAAAACTAACCAGGTGCAGAGTTGAAACTTTTGTCATAAATCCAAGTATTGGACAAATGGATGGAAAAGTCAGAGGGTCACCAAAGTCAATATAATTCATCCTAGCAATATCCATACAGATTCACAATAATCCATCCAATAATTGTTAAGATATGGTGGACCCACCAACCAAAAGACAGACATCAATGCCATCCAGCCATGGTGCCAGCAAGTCAACCACATGTTTTGTATACTGTCAAAACTTATATGGACACAAATGTAGCTAAAAATATTAACTTTACCAACACATATGCATAGTGACAGACTCTGTTATACTGTATGTCTTTGTATTGATGCATAACATAGTTATGCGGACGACACACACATTTACATAACCTTATCGCCAGGGGACTATAGTCCAATACAAAAACTGACTAAGTGCATTGAACAAATTAACGACTGGAAGTGCCAGAACTTTCTTAAATTAAATGAAGAAAAAACTGAGGTGGTTGTTTTTGGAGCAAAAGAGGAACGATTAAAAGGCAGTGCTCAGCTTCAAATGACAATGTTAAAAACTACAGACAAAGCCAGAAATCTTGGTGTAGTCATGGACTCAGACCTGAATTTCAACAGCCACATTAAGACAATTACAAAGTCAGCCTATTACCACCTTCAAAATATATCAAGGGTTAAAGGACTTATGTCTCAGCCGGATTTGGAAAACTTGTCCATGCTTTTATCTTCAGTAGACTTGACTACTGTAATGGTGTCTTTACAGGTCTCCCTAAAAAATCAATCAGACAGCTGCAGCTGATTCAGAACGCTGCTGCTCGAGTCCTCACTAAGACCAAGAAAGTGGATCACATCACTCCAGTTCTGAAGTCTTTACACTGGCTTCCAGTGCCTCAAAGAATAGATTTCAAAATACTGGTTTATAAATCACTAAACGGTTTAGAGCCAAAATACATTTCTGATCTGCTACTACACTATGAGCCACACAGACCTCCCAGGTTGTCTGGGACAGGTCTGCTTGCTGTCCCCAGAGTCAGAACTAAACAGGAGGAAGCAGTGTTCAGTTTTTATGCTCCACATATCTGGAACAAACTCCCAGAAAACTGCAGGTCCGCCGCAACTCTCAGTTCTTTTAAATCAAGGCTGAAGACCTTTCCTTTTGATGTTGCCTTTCTTTAAATAATTGTTCATTTCTTATACTGAAGTTGCATTGTTGAAACTGTATGAAAATCTATATAAGCATATAAAGAGAAAAAAAAAAAGTAAGACCGGTGGGACCGGCCCGTTCTGGGAACGGCAAGGATTGCGGGTGGATTACGTGTATAGAGCAACGGCTTCTACATTGTCCCATACTAGCAGCCTAAAATCTTGTCGTTTTATCTGCTTTTTTATATTTTATATTGTTTTTAACTGCTCTTTAATGTTTATGTAAAGCACTTTGAATTGCCCTGTTGTTGAAATGTGCTATACAAATAAAGCTGCCTTGACTTGACTAACGTGTGTTATATACAGTTGAGTGGCAGTTGACAAGCTATGACTCCAGACTAATTTACCAGAGTGATGCTATCACATCAGAATCACCTCCTCTTTAATACTGCCGGCCTCAGCTCTTCTCCGTCAAACACCTGGTGATCTAACACAATAGGCCTGTGTAATGTGTAACAACAGAGTGTAAACTGTAATTTCCCTTTGGGGGATTAATAAAGGATGTCTTCTTCTTCCTCTTCTTCTTCTTCTTCTTCAGTGCACAGACCACATGTGTATTGGCCTACAGATGTGATGATTCACAAATACAGTAAAGTCTATTTAATATTTTTCTGCTAGCTTGGGTCATTTATAGAAAATCTGAGCCTTGTTCTTCTAAACCATAAACACCGAGCTGCAGTAGTAGTAGTAAAATCCACCAGACAGACTGAACTGCATCTTCAATAAAACATCTGATACGACTGCTGCAGAGTCACTCCTGCCCCCTGGTGGCTGTCTCAGGCACAGACACAGCTGTGTTCAGTCCAACTCGAGCTCAGTGAATGCTGTTGTCCAAATCGGATCCTTGTTCCTCTGCAACCTGAGGCCCATCTAAGGGGCCTAACTAGCTAAACACAGCCCAGTTTCAGCTTCAACAATGGCCAGCAGTAACACAAGGCTCACCGATGACTTCCATTTTGACCAAACTGCCCTTCAAAGGAGTGAACCTTTTTTTTTAGGTCAGTTCATTTTATCCAGTACTGTGCTCTGTGTGGGTGCTTTAGTGACATACACTTCCTGACCAGGACAGGATAGGATTGTTTATCTACAGCGAATGACCTCCTCGTCCAAACTTCCACTCATCATCAGACAGCACTCAGTCAGTCTGCACACTGCCGGGATGATAACGTGCTGCCCACAGCTATTCATGACGAAATGATATTCCGCAGGACACCTGCCAAAACACTCTCTCTGATATTTTCAAATGAAAGTTGATGACTCTAATTAAACCTAGCATACATGATTTTTAAACTTAAGCCAGCATCCCCAATTAACGTCTATATTAAAGGGATACTCAGCCTGAATATTTCTATTTCATGCTGCTTTATACATTTTATTTCACTACATTTTAGTGGCTAATATTTTACGTTTTACTCCACAGCTGAAGTTTCCAGTTACTTTACAGATTAAACATTATCATACAAAACATATGCATAATATATTATATAAAATGTGAAGCATTTTTAGAGATGTTAAGTTAAAATGAGAAAGGCTATATATATATATATATATATATATATATATATATATATATATATATATACATACTTGATGATGACATCACACATTTGAGATTGAGCGATATGAATAACGTATGAATTTTGAAAATGTGCATATTACACTTTAAGATGTGAAGTCTGTTACTTTTGTTGAAGCACGAGACTTGATTTGTTGGCACAATTTTAAAAAAATGTTTTACTTAAATGCTGTTAATTTAGGTTTCTTAGGCGTTTTCACAGTGTAATGAAACCTTTTCCATCCTTTTTCTCATTCTGGTTTAACCCAGTTCATCATGGCATCTTTGACCCACTTGAGGGAGCTGTTGACTAAATACTGTTTGGCCTCTAAGTTTTTGCCTACAGTCTAAGGCAGACAGAATGATCTTTTGATTTAACGTGTTTCAGTGTAGAAAACACTGATTCTAATGTAGGCTACACATATATGGTTAATGACATTGTCAGAGGCGCTATTTCACCCGCACAAAACAAAACAGCCAATCCGAGCTCAAGCTGCTTTGTGCGTTGGACTTCAAGTAATAGTTATATTGCAATACAAAATACATAAGACGCTTTATTGTCATTGCACCACTGTCTTACAATGAAATTATATTAATACTCTCTGATAATTAAAAAACACCAAAAATCACAACAAACACTAAAAATGTAAAAAGTCAGTTAAATAAGACCAAGAAGTGACAAAGTCCCAGCAGTAGATAATGCACATTACAGTTAAGAAATTGTATTGCACATTCCTAATAAGTTAGCAGCCTAAGTAATACATAGATAAATAACTAAATAATTTTGATAAATTGTGACATGAGACTAGGAACCATTTAACAGTTTCACAGCTTGGGGGAAGAAACTGTTTAGTAGTTCGGGCTTGTATGGTCCTGAATCTCCTACCAGATGGTAGGCACCTTAGAAGTGGTGAGCAGCGTGGGTCGGGTCACAGGTGATGTTAGTGGCCCTGCTTCGGCATCGGGCCTCAAAGATGTCGCTGACTGCTGGTAACGTTAGTTGAGCTGTGATGCAATAAGTCAGTTTGTTTTCCACACAAAAGGGAAAGTATATATAAATGTTAAAACAGGAAACTAATGAATTGTAAGATGGAATATAAAAAGAGTAACAAAAGTCACAAGTGACTCGTGAAACACATTTATAATACCATTTTAATATTCAATTATTAATTAATTACTACTGCATTACTATAACGTCTTTTTTTTAAAGGAGCAGTGTGTAGAATTTAGTGGAATCTAGCAGTGAGGTTGCAGATTGCAACCAAATGCATATACTATCTCTCACTCCTCCCTTTCCAAGCATGTAGAGAACCTATGGTGGTGGCCTTCAGGTAACATCAAAAGGTGTAAGGCCCTCTATAGAGTCAGTGTTTGGTTTGTCCGTTCTGGGCTACTGTATTAACATGGCGGCAACACGGCGGGCTTTGTGGAAGAGGACCCGCTACCTATGTAGATATGAACAAAAACACAATTCTAAGTTTAGGAAATGATACACTAATGAAAACATAGTTATGAATATTATATTACATTACATTTCTGCCAATAGTTCCCGATAAATCCCACACACTGGTCCTTTAAAGACAGATATGGAAATTTAATATTTTTTTCTTTTTACTTTGATTTACTTAAGGACTGTATACTCTCTATGAGTTTACTTGATTTACTTATTATGCCTTTAAGTTGTATTTATAACATTTGATTATAATTAAATACTGTAAAACCTCTATAATCATTCTGGGGACACGTTCTCAGGGCACTCCTTACAGTTCATAAAACCGTTCAATCTTTAAGCCTAGCTGAACACGTGGGAGGCACAGGAATGCCATCTGTACACTGTATGTTGGTGTTCATGCTTCTTGCGCTTTCATCAAATACAGAATAACCTACATATATACAGAATAAAAGAAAGGGACGACAGAGTTTTATTTTCAGCAAGTTTATTCCAGTATAAGTGGTTTTAAAACACCTCACTGTTTTTCCAAACATCTCATTGTTCTTGCAACCTCCGAGATAAGCAAGCAAGACATTAATATCTTGAAACATGGCCAACAAGTCCAACATGATCAAACTCTGTGGCAAACAACATTTTGAAGCAAACTATTTGACAAGAGTCAACATTAAGACAAGTGGGGAGCAAACAGTCACATAATAACCAATAATCATACTTTGTACATGTGTAAAACCTGACTAAGAAGAGACTAAGTGGCTGGCTTACAGCAGCCGACGCAGAAAGGAGCAGTGATCTGACAAAAATTAACCAAATGCCCTAACAGTAACCTCCTCCTCTTCAGCCTCCTTAGCCTCAAGTCGTGTGCATTTGTGTGTGTGTGTGTGTGTGTTTGACTGTGTGTATGCATGCGTGTGTGCACTTGTGTTCTATCATACAAACAGTACATTACATAGAAACCCAATGTGTTCTAATAAGGCATTATGTGGCAGAAAATCAGAAGACAGAAACTCCACAGAGCAAAAAACATCATTAATGCCAGAAAATCTGTTTTTAAGGCCAAGAAAACAAAAGTACATCATGAACAGGGTGCAGAGCTGCGTGAAATCAAGCTTAAGTATTGAGGAAACCGTAAATGTTAGTGCAGACACCGTTTAATGATCTTGAGAAGAATGAGATGATGAAAAAAAATGATGCAGGAAATATCTAGGCTCTTCCTGACAAAAATGGTTTGTTGCTCTGGGTTTTGTGAATTGGGTTTGGGTTGTAACAGATTTGTAAGACTTGTCTGCAGAAGCCAGTCTACAGAGTGACAACAAAAAGTATGTTGTCCACAGTGATAAATGGGTTACAAATTCACTGTAGCAAAGGTGAAACCAGAGTGTGTGCATTAACTTCACAGGTGGTGATAGTAGCATAATGAGCTGGGACAGTACCTTAAAAAGTACAGATATAAAATACATTCATGAAGACATCTTTACAAACAAAACAAGAAAAAGATCAATAGAAAGCAGAACACCATCAGTTCAAATGGCTCAAGCCGAGAGGCAAAACACGAATATCAGTTAATGGACTACAGTATAGGGTCAGGTGAGGGGGGCAGGAGCAGAACAAAGATGATGATTCCCCAAATAAAATTATTGTGTGTTGATACATTTACGTGCAACAGTTTGATTCTCTATTTACAACTGGTACTACTTACTGGTACTTATAAGGGACCATCCAAATTACAACAAATGCATGTTTTGTCACATTCCCCTAGTAGTGTCTAGCCTGACCAGGTTTTGAGATCTGGCTCACAGCCTTCACACCAACACAATACATGTGAGTTAAAATGTATTTTGTGATGCTCACTGCATAAAACAATTACATTTAAATATTCAACAGAAACTTTTTTTTTCCAGAAAAAGTGTCCCTGTTACAGCCCAGTCACATAAACATCTGTAAACCAAAATGTATTCTTGGACCGAAATCTATTAATTTGAATAGAATCACAGCAATCAGTGGATTCGCTAAAAATGCCAAACATTCACAGTACTTACTGCTTTTATAATTTACTTAGGATTGTAAACAAAATATCTTTGAGTTTTGGACTGTTTGTCGGACATAACAAGTGCACTGTGGATAGTTAAGACAAAATGGTTAACCGAAAAAATAGCTGATTGGACAATGAAAATAAAAAAAATGTCATTTGTTTTAATATTTGTTATATAACTGCATTTTGTTGACATAAAATTTAAATAAGTACTTTTGTATTATTGTTAAAACAATATGTTAATAAAGTTTATTTTAAAAAATTAAAAAAGAGAGAGAGAGAGAACAGAGAGATGCAGAGCTAACTTTCAGCCTGGTTAGTGACCAAGCTAACTATCATGCTACTAGCTAGCTGGCATACCTTTTAAAATGCATTTATTTATTTATTTATTTATTTATGGCACTGGATTAGTTAGCTAACTTGGTTGGCTCCTGTGGCTGGCTCGTGCAAGCACATGACCAGCTAGCTAGCATAACACTGGTTACCTTCCCAGCCACAGAAACTTTCCAACTAGCCCCACAAGTAGTCAGTATGTCAACAAACTTCTAGTCCCACCTATTTCACAATAACATGCTAATTAATTGACACTTTCTGTTGTGACCAGGTGCTTACGCTGGATAAACCACATTGTCAACAGTTTTTAGAGGGGCTAGTTTCTAATCAGAAAGTAGTCCGGTGAAAAGCGATCTTGAGTAGCAAACAAACTGTTTCTGAAAGACGCTGGAAAGCAAGATGTTGCTGTTGAAATCTCACAAACATATCTAAAAACTTGGGGAAAAAATAACAGTAATAATGGTTTAACTTATCATTTTCTATATCCTTTTAAATACATTTTTTTACTGTGTATTTATGTTTTTCTTTTTTTTGGTCTTAGTGTTGTACTCATGTGCCCTGCGTTTGATGTGTGCTAAATGTATGGCTGCATAACTGAGGACAAAAAAAAGTTAGCGATTGAAACAAAACTATCTGCATTACTAGACACTACTACAGGTGAGTTAAAACATGTTTTCTTTTGTTTGAATCAACCCTTTAAATGTTTTTCTAAACCAGATGGTGAGTCTGAACCTGACTCTTCATCACAACTGACAATAATCTGTCTGCCAGTCATTCTACCCACAACTCATCCAGTACCTCATCAAAGCTTTCCTATTCAACAGTAGATGGACAGTGCTGCCTAAGCCATGGTGGTGGTGATGGTGGTGCTGCGCTGGTGTCCGCTCCGACACAGTTCCCTGAGAACCCACTTCCTCTACGACTACGGCTATGGCAAAATGCTGGGGACGATAATTTGTCCTAAACAATTTTAAAAAAACAACAAAAAAAACCCAACACATTTTACAGAATGATATGGTGCAGCATTACAAGGAAAGGACATATTAAAAGCCAATATTTACAAATAGGTCTGATGATGTCGACAATGCTGTGAGGGATTCTTCTCCCCCCAGGAATATTCTCGTGTCATGGTTCATGTGTTGCCTCTCCGTACAGACATACAACAGTGTGCTGGTAGTGGAAAATAAAGGTGTATCTATCTAATCCAATATACTTTGTTAATGCATTTACAATAATCAACAGTTTCCAAACTGTTGATCATTCAAATAGACAAACAATTCAGATTCTGTAATTGATGAAACATGATCCACAGTTAGCTCTTCCAACTGCCTCACACGGGGCACCAATGTTACATATACTACTATTGTACACACCGTACTTTTACCAAAATATGTAACCATTACTGCTCCGATATTTTCCCATTTGTACATATTTTTATACAGCATTTGTCTATATATCTGTATTTTCTTTTTTTGTATGTGTGTTTTTGCATTCTATACCCCAGTCTCTGGATGCTTGTTTTGGCTTTAAGCAATGAACCGCTCCTATGGATAGTGAGTTTGCATTACAAATAGGGTCTCTCTTTCCCTGGCGTGCTCGACAAACTCAAATACTTCACAGTTTGCTTCAGTGTCCACCTCTTTCTCACAGTCCTTTTTTGACCCCATATATATATATATTTAATATTATAAAAAATAAGTTATTGCGCATCCAAAAAAAGTGCATTGTATATTTGAAAAATATCTCTTTCTCTCTTTACACTTTTCCAATTTTCTTCATGTTTCCTGCTAATCGGGGTGGCTATCATCAATGTATTTGGGATGGCAAAGTTTCCGCCCGTTTCACCTTCACTCCATCGTACTGCGCCACTGATGGTGAGTGATGGGGAATAAAGAAGAAAAGGGGAGAAGGGAAGAGATAAATAGGTAATGGACGGACATCTTGCTACGCGATGACCATGGGAACGTCGTCTGAGAAGCCACTGATCATGGGAGCATCTTCATCATCATCACCTTGAGAGGGAAGGAAAAGAAGAGAGGGATGTTAAGGAAAATTCCTTTCCTGTAGGAGTCAATATTTTTTTAATATTGATAATGGATCACAGTGACTATGTTCATCGTTAAGCGGTCACTTGTAGTGACAAACCCCATATTAGCCAATGTTTCTTTAGCACAAAAAAAAACTCTAATAAACAAAGTTAGCAACTACGTAACTTGTGAACATAGTGAAGCAGCTAACAGCTAACAACTAGCAGGGTTGGGGGAAACCAAAGCAGAATCTGTTCTCAATTGATCTTCCTCAACGACCGGATGTGTGTCTCAGTAAACTGAGATTCCAAACTAATACATTCAACTTCAAATGTTACACAATACAAATTCCAATTCAGTTTTCTAATGCTATAATTTCTGCCCATACATATGCCTCCTCCAATTCACATGGAGCATGAAGGTGCCTTTTCCATCCGTCAGTGACAAGCAGTTTTTAAATCTCCCTCAGAATCCCCACCTTCAACACTTTACAGGCAATCTGACCAACCACTGACATTATCCCCAGCAGGCTCACACTCATCAATCTTGTAAATTGCACTCCTTGAAGTGCCCAGTCAAGTTAAAGTACCACAGTCAGGTACTGAACCCTAATGATCTCTGAGTGTCTGCTCTCCAGCGCCTGGATGGCCCAAAAGCTTACACGGCTACCGAGATATTTTGATTGTCTCACCCAGTTCATCCCCTGAGGAGAAGATGGCAGAGCCCAGACGGGAGTTGTAATGGGAGTTTGCGAAGGCGGTAAAATTGTTTTGCAGTCGGCGGTGTCTGACGTAGAGCGCCACCAAGCCGCCGCACACCCCCAGCAGCAACAGGAAGAGGACCGGGACCACCACCGCCGCCATGTCTCCGGAGTGGCCCTCACCGCGGGAGGCATCAATGGCCCCTGGACAGGTGGAAAAGTAACATTACAACTCGCTGCACTTATTTTTCCCTCCAAATCTGTGATTTTTGCTAGAGCTCACGTTTCAAAGTAAGTATGCGTGTGTGTGTGTGTGTGTGTGTGTGTGTGTGTGTGTGTGTGTGTGTGTGTATATATGTATGTTCTCCTACCGGCTGTCATCTGGTTATAGAGCAGTTGTGCAGGTTCCCCACACAGCTGACCGCTGAGCAGGCAGCGGGCCTGCACAGAGAAAGTGTAGTTGTGTCCCAACAGCAGGGTGCTGATGCGGAAATAGTTCTCTGTGGTGTTTCCCAGGTAGGACGTCTGGTTGGTCACACTGTCATACACATGCACTTCATAACCCTGTAAACATCATATAAAAGTGAATGGAAGATATTAACAGCAAAGTACCACAGAACTTAAAAGAATTGCAAAATATGCTTATTTTGGACTGTTATTAGACTATATTCACTGGGTTAGAATATAATTATTCCCAAGAAGTGTACAATTAAATAGGAGTCCTACACCTAGACATGTACAGTGGTACATATCAAACCCTCTATGCAAAGTTAGTTTGTGGAAAACAGGTTTAGAACACAAGCAGGGTGGAAGAAAAAGTTACACGGTTTAAAACCCACGATATTGGTCACTGGTGTCTCACCCTGCTCTCATTGAAGCCCTTCTCTCTGACAGCCAGACTCTTCCAGAAGAGGAACACGTGATCTTTCTCGGTCAAGATTTTCAGGGCTTCAGGAGCTGAGAGAGGAACTGCAGCAGAGGGAGAATCCTTCTTTAAGCAATGCATTTCTTTGTAAAGACATGTATAACTTATAGAAAGTGACTAGTCGTACTTCAGTCTGGTTTCTTAGCACTGAAAGACATGAGACTGCACCAAAGTTACAAATACATACAGTACCATGGAATGTGTTTCACAAAATCATAATCAGTTTTGCACATACAGATCGCAATTTACAGTGACCCACTCTTATCATGTATGTATTTGCACATAGTGAAACAGATGTAATGAGGGCTGCAACTAAAGATATTTTTTTTCATTCTCTGTTGATTGACCAATCAATTGACGGTTCGCTTAAGCCCTCCTATCAACAGCGACTGTCCAATTATAGAATAGCAACTGCAACTAGGCACGGCACACCTGTCAAGCATCAGATTTAACCACTTACTGAAGAGGTGTGGCGCAGTAAGAGCAATAAATGGTAGCTCAAGATTTTGGAGGGTGATGTCTTTTTTTTTTTATTGTCCTTCCAAAACCAGAAACACAGCAATTGGCTGTTTGGGAGCGACAATGATACTAATTATATCAGAGTGTAGGCTTAGCAGCTCCACCCTGCTCTTTATTGGATTGAGGGAACTATACTTGAGCAGAGTCAGCCAAATAATATAGCAATATATTGGTTAGTCCTCATTCTCAAATTCTTTTCTCTTATAAAAGAAGAAAATATTATTTGATACAAAATAATAGAGCAAAGGTGTAACCTCTTCGAGTACGCTATGCACCCAAATGGGGCCATGTTAGAATGAAATAACATTTTTATTTTTATGTAAATTACATTTTTATTTATAATACTGTACTATCATACTAGAGCTAACTAGCTCTGAACTGCAATACAAGGACAATGCTGCTCATTTAATATGTATTCTATATGGATTATTACCTGGTGATGATGCTGACTTTGGACTCTCTTAGCACAAAACCACATATGTAGCCCATCAAGTGCATATTTAAAATCTCTTTATATGGCTTTCATATGCAGTATCAAAGGGGGCAGGACTTAGCAAAGGGTGAATTAATCAACTTATATTCCATGCCTCCATGTTATGTCTTGTATGTGCTTTCAATGTGGCCTCTGTGACCGTTCTCCTTTCCCTTGTCTCCTTTGTATTGCATCTGTGCTCGTTTGTGTGCGCTTGCTTCCATGTTTGTGTGCCACTTGTTTGTATGTCTTAATCCGTTTTGCTTCGGCCTGCTGTCATTATAGATGTAATGTAATTTATTTTAATTTGTTAACCATTGTATTTTAGGATGCCTATTGTCAGCTGGCCAGGGACTACAGCTGGAAATTAGCCATAGAGGCTAAAGCTGCTCCTTTTACTGTGCAGTCAACTAAAGGGGACTGTCCATGACATATAAACTAATAAACTAAACTAAACTAATATACTTTTATGAGCTATAACTTGTGATGTACAGGCTGTGTAGGATGGTTAGTTCTAAAGATTCTTTTTTTTTTTTGCGCATTTTAGGCCTTTAGGGGAGAGATGACATGCAGCAAAGGGCCGCAGGTCAGAGTCGAATGCGTGGGCGCTGCGTCGAGGTGTGAACCTCTATATATGCGCGCGGGCTCTACCAGGAGAGCTACCTAGGCCCCCGGATGGTTAGTTCTGATGAAATGAAAAGAAAGGAAGCTAAATTAGCATTTATCCTCCTAAGTCCTGTGAGTGTACCTGTGCTGAGAGTGAAGCTGGCCTCCTTGCTCATGTTGCGCAGGCGGACAGAGATGCTGTATCTTCCTCCGGGCTCCAGGCCTTTCAGCAGGTACTCCACCGTGTTGTTCTGGGTGGTCAGCTTGTAGTCTCGCTCCACCTTGCGGATCACGTCGCGCACGTGAATCGCATACGTCTACAGATACACAGACAGCCAGAAAGAGGACAGTAAGGCACCACCACAAAAAAACACACATAGGGTTACAAGAAGTTCTTTGTACTGTATATCATAGCAGATGATAGAGTTGAGGTCAGATGCATCGAAACACAATGTGAACACATTCAGTTTAGCATTATTCAGGTAATTGATGCAAACTATTACATCTATTCAGACAAATAAATAGATTGTGTACTGGTGAGATCCGGTTCAAGTCTCTAAGATTTTAAACCTGATTGGTTTCCCAAAAATGTCCTGCTGCTGGATTAAAGGCACCTATCAGTGCAGGTGTGAATATCAGCAGTAACTGATTCTGAGAATACAATCATCAGGTATCCTGCCACACCCTTCTGGTCCCATTCCTGATGCTTATCATCATGTATCACCATCACAGTAACACGAGACAGTGTTGTACCAGAGCTGTGTTTGGGGCGTCGTAGGGCGGCTGCCACTTCAGCATGGCCTGTGTCTTGTCTACTCGAACACGATGGAGGTTCCTTGGTGGCAGCCTCTCGTTGGGAATCATTTTCACCACAGCGTAGTCAGAGGGAGGACCCAAAAAGGGAGAGACAGCCCGCACCTGAAGGCAAACAGCAAAAAGTACCATCATGATGCTCTGGATCATATAATGTACAAGTCATGGAGTGATGAATAAAACAAAAAAGGAATGGACCAACATTACAATATTTGGATATAACCTGGCCATTTTTGACCAATATAATACTCTCTTCACTCCTAACATGATCTGTATATATCAATATAATCAATACTACAGTGGCTATCTATGGGAGGCAAATTAACCTATGTATGCCAGACATGAATATAGTATATTACTATTAACATGCTGGTTTTTAATCGTGTGTCCTATATTACCCCTATCGTCCAACCTATAAACAATAATTACATTTTTAAGGGAAGGAAAATACAGCAAACATTACACACACATTAAAACAAACATATTGGTTTAAATACACATATCAAAATATGAATATGAAATTCAGCTGAAAAAGAAAGACAAAAACAGGGACAAAAATCATAAAATAATTTCCTAATAAAATGCCTACCGTTCTCTTCCTGCACAGTATACTATTATTTTTGTTAATAATAATTATTGTTATTTAAGCGTTATACGTTATCTTCCCACAGACATTTCCGCTGGAAGAAATCTGGCTCCACGAACAAACCTTTCAGTGTGAAAACACAGAGAGATTGCCAGAAAGATGTTTCACGTCTGTCCTGAATTAACATTTCATTTGAGCTTAACTGCACAAAACGATGCACAAAAATACAATGATAGTGGTGCAATTTTCCTCATCAGCAGATACTCAAACATTATAATCAAAGCCAAAATAACAAGTAGGTCAGGACACACTTGATGGCATCAGGTATTTGAGTGGAGTGGAATAGTTTGTTAAGAGCTTAAAGGACGTTGGTAGGATGTGGGGAAGACTCACCAGGAAGAGATACTGTTCATCACTGTCTACTGTGACTGTCAGGCTGAGAGAAGTGGTGGAGACCAGGCGAGGGCTGCGGTACAAGTCCAGGAAGGAGGTAGCATAAAACACACCATACACCTACACACAAACACCACAATAAAACAAGTGTCTACTCAGTAAAGTGGTTCAGTAAAGGGTTCTTTGGTGAGTGAGTTTTTCTTTATAAAACCATATCAAAGTTTCATTTCCAGATATGGAAAATGGGATTCATTTTTAAGAATGTAAAGGCATTACAGTACAGTGCTATAGAGCAATGGTTCCCAACCTTTTAGGCTTATGATCTATTGAAATAAAGCAATGTCTACTTGCATTCCCTCCTAACAGGTTGTCTATGAGTTGTTGTGAGCAGTTTAGCCAAGAAGAGATTTTCCTATTTCAGGTGGTTTAATTTTAGTATTGTTTTTAAAGGCCTGAAGAAACACTCATTCTGTTAATCATCTTGTGACCCCTCAGATTTATCATGCGATTCCTCTGGAGGGTCCTGACTCATAGGTTGGGCACCACACACAATGCAGCATAACACTTAAAGTGAGTCTATACTGTAAGTAGGGCTGGGTACCGAATTAGATACTTTTTAGGCACCCACCAAATTGCCTTAGTATCGAGTATCGAAAAATGCCTCGTCATTCCATACCAAATTTCAATACCTCAACAAGTAAATCTCATCAGCGTCAGTGAGCCAATAAGCATGCAGCATCCTTCTACCAAGATCTAATAAAGCTTGTGATTGTCCGTCTAATGTTACATGTCGTAGAGACACACAGGAAATATTCTACGTTATGCAGAGACGTGGCTCACGTAGTAGGAGCTGAAAAATAAATTAAAAGATTTGTGCCGTAATGTGTAATATTGTAATTACCTTTTGTTAAATTGGATTTTATAAAATTGGTATTGAAAAAAAGTATCATTTAGGAACTGGTATCGAAGTCACGGTATCGGTATCGAACAGTTTTAACGATACCCAGCCCTAACTGCAAGTCTATACTGTATATATTTGCCTTCTTTGAGCGTTTCAGCATAAAAGCATAAGTTCATAAAAGTTCAAAACAATATTTCCAACTTTAGTGAAATGTTTTGGTGTTTTGATCCTGTGACCTATTTTTGGAGATCTATTGTTGCATACATCATGACATACTGATAAACCCTTTGTATACTTTGTACCAGTCAGAGGTCAAAATCTGCTATCTGTTGTACCTGAGCAGGGGATTTGCTGATGGTCCAGCTGCAGTCCACAGCTGTCTGGTTGAGGGCCCGGGCTTTGAGGAGGGGCCGGTCCGGCTGGGTGCCGGTGGTCTGATGATGGGACAGGGCGGTGGGACTGTCTCCTATACTGGTGTGAGCCCACACAGCCACCTCATACACTGTCCCTGCTGTGAGGTTTGTAGCTGGAAAAAGACAGGAGACATCAACATGTACTGTACGTCAACAGTGACAATTTCAGAGGAAGAAATAGTGGAGCACTTGATTAAAACAAGTAATATACCTAATTAAAGAATCATACACAAACCGTACCTTTAAGGATCCTTTCTGTGACCGTGTAGTTCCTACTCTCCTTAACGTGGGTGTCAAACTGCCAGGACAGAATCACTATGTACTGTTTCACCTTAAGGAAACAGAAAGAACCCCATCAGTTGTGCTAATACAGACTGGACACAAGCTTTTAAGGTAACAAACTGAAGAGGTGCTCTTACGTCGTACTGGGAGTTGAAGCTGAATGAAAGGCTCATGGAGTCAGCTGTGATGCTGTCAGCGATCACAGAGGGTGGGGGCAGAGCTGCAGCACAGAAAGAGCAGGTGTCAAAATGGAATATCACGGTTTATTATATTTGCTGGCTTTTTTTTTTATTTCAGATGGCTGACAAGGAAATATATTCAGGGTGATTTGGTTGCATCGTTAGGGGCAGCAGGCTAAATGATGGCACCTTTATTTTCTCTACACATTTGAATTTAATTTAGCTGCTAATGAAAACTCCATGCATTTTCTCCATGTGTTTCAAATTAAAAGCCTTTTTTTGGTGAAACATCTGAAGTACAATGAGAGAAGTTGTATTTACAGCAGCTTAACATTGTGAAAAACAGATAAAGAAGAAACTGAATTGATTGAAAACAGTATTTATGTTTAAAAAAAAGAGTAACAGAGTGATGAGTATGGTAGTTGCTGAACTGATAGATTACTGATGTACATTATATTGAAATTAACACAACAGCCCCACCACCTTTTTTTCTGTCTATTAATTACTAGCTTTATTTTGAGATTTATAGCAACTTCCTGCTACTAAGAACCTATGCCTCTATGTTAACTGATTATGGTTTTAAAGTATTTTAAAGGTCTCTTTTTTATTATGAAGTCGAGATGCTATATAGATACTGTAAGTATCAAAACTGTGAATTCACAGTGAAATGAACATAGACCGTACTCAGAAACGGAGAATCTCAGACAGAGGGTGAATATAGGTATATTCACAGACAGCATTAGAAAATGTTTTTTTTTTTTTTTAAACATTAAACCATGTAAACATGCTACCCCAAAATACAAGTATGAACCTGAAAATGAGCAAAACATTGGACCTTTAAATAATTGTACCATGTACATTACTAATTAATTTAGCATTTCATCACAACACAATGCGTGTAATTTACACGCGTTCGGTGGATGACACAAGGAAGTGGCAAGTGGTTTTCAAGTTGTGTGGTAAGGCTATAATAATAAACCAGAGCACAGTTTTCTCCCATCCAGGAATGCTGTTTGGACTAGCCAGACCTCTGACAAAGCGAGACTAGGCTATTTCTGACGACTGAGACAAACATCTGCACTCCCTGAAGAACAGGCAGAGACAAATGCAGGAGATGGCAAACAAGCCCGTTTGCAGCATTCGCATAACACGTGAAGTTACAAACACTGGTGTAGTTTCAAACACGGGACACCTGTACAACCTGAAATACCTGTAGACACCAGTAGGTGCCAGTGTTTTCAAACCAGAGTGTGTGTGTGACACTGTTGGGAGGAACATCTTACCTTTCTTAGGGGTGATGGATTTAACCTCGGTCCAGTTGCCCACACCTCGACTGGTCACTGCTGCCACCTGGGAAACATTATCACAGCAACACCAACATTTAAACATACTGTACATGACAATATCACAACATTATTGATTGTGGAAAACACCATTTGTTTAATCTTTTTTTCTAACCATGTTATCATAGTGGATGTGTGCATGTGTGTGTGAGACTTACCCTGAACTTGTACAGAGTTTCTGGCTGCAGCTCCTTCACCTCAGTGTTGGTTGTTGTGCATCTCTGTGACGTCCAATCGAGACTTCCTCGCTCACTGTACTCAACCTGACATCATACAGTAGTTTGAGGTATGTTAAGGCAGAGGCAGAAAAGTCTGACAGGAAATTTACAATCCATAAGCTTGTTACACAGCCTAGGTGTGTGACAGGACAGCTGTGTGTAATACATACTTTTCAAATGAAATATAATATGTGGAATAATTATCAAACAAGTGAGACAATGATAGTGCAACAATAACCTTGTTGCTAAGTGAAGCAGGATAAATACAGTAAGCAGAAAGTTCGGTTTCATTCATTCATCTGCGATTGATAGAAAGTCTCAAAGCTCAGTCAATCAAAAGTAACCAGATCACGCCAATCATTTTAAATACAGTATAGTGTAGGCGCTGGCAGGTTGGTGGAGTCTCCTCACTAATGGCCTTGATTGTTTTGGTAATTATACAGACATAAAAATGTGAATCAGTTTAATGCAGATGAAGAGGACTCACGATGTACTCTCTGATGAGGCCGTGTCCTTTGTCAGGAGGGCTCCAGGATGCGTCCACTGTCCCATCCTCACCGTTATCACAAGACAGCTGCAGGTTCCTGGGTGGGTCGGGCACTGCAGGACGGACACGGACAAACACAGTGAAAAGAAGTACTATAGTACAGTATTATAGTATACTGTAAATAAGCTTAGGACAGTTTCCCCATTTCATTCCGGATGATGAGGATGAACATGGCAGCTATCTGACATCATAAGGTGGGTGTTTGTGATGTGCAACAAAGGACTGTCAGTCTTTGTGTCAAACCGATTCCCCGCTAGACCTGCAAATGACTTTTGCCAGTATCAAATAATCAATTGTACAATGGTGATCACCGTAAACTCATAATGGATTAGTAAAAAGAGTACCAGAAAACTACCCAAAAATAAAAGGCAGATTTAGCTTAAAACAAACTGGGCACATCTGTTAACAGCTAAAAAATGAGCAGATATCAGGACTGCGACTTACTGCAGATGTAAGTTAGTAAGTATGAAAGTATTTGAGTCATAATGACTGAAAATGAGCCTCCGGAAATTGATCGTATGATACTCACAGCCCTCTGGTGTCCTGACTGTGATCACCTCGTTGGTCTTATGCAGCTTGCTGAGACACTGAGTGAGCACCTTGACGTGGTAGGTTGTGTCTGGTTTCAGCACAGTCAGTTTGTAGCTGGTCTTGTTGCTGTGAGTGTCCATAATGGTCCACTGCTGGGTGCCCACGAGCCTGAAGGCAAAAACACGAGACAAAGTGACATTACAGCACCAGGGCAAGTTATGGTACTGAGAGCAGCGCCCAGAGGGGTTTGTGTTACGCAGAATTATATTCTTGGCAGTGTGGAATAGCAAATGCTGATAACAAGTTTTAATGACAATAATCATATCAACTCCATATTGCAGTAGTAATGCGACAACTGTAATATAGATGGCTGTTTTCAGCAGGTACTCCAAGGGTCAATATTGCCCAATCTTTTAGCAAAACATCTAGAAACATTCAGCTGGTGCAAAGTTACAGGCTGCTAATGCTCACCTGTAGTATATGAGGAAGTAGCAGGAGTCCAGAGGAAGGTTTTTGGGGCGAGACCATGTCAGGGTGATGGCACCCAAGAAGTCTGGTGTCCACTGGAGGTTCTGGACTTTATAGGCCAGCGAGTCCACTGGAAGAAAGAGGGAGAGACTCCTTATGGCTTATTATGTTTGCAATGGCTCAGTTTAATTTTAACAAATTAAAAATAAATAAACACCCAAATAAACAGCCAGCAAGTAGCAGCATTGCACCGCTTTCAATATACTAAATGCTACTTAAGTATAGTAAGTTGCAAGTAGACATACTGGCATTTACAATAGACCGGACATTGAGTGGTTCACATGTGAGTTTCTATTAAAAAGGTAATATTATCAAGCCATCTAATTCTAACAACGTGTATGTAATGTGAAGAGACTTGGTCATGGCGAGAGTATTTGGGACCTACGGGTACAGTTGTCCTCATCACTGTGGTCAGAGCAGTCCAGGAAGCCATCACACCGCTCACTGTCCAGTACGCAGGCTTCACCATCAGAACAGCGAGTCCCATTAACACAGAACAAAGGCCCACGAGTGGCTGGAGAGAGAGGATTGTTTTTACATTACAGTTCTTGTTATTGTATTACCTGCATTCTAAATATGCCTCTCTGCACTTTCTGTATGCCGTGACGCAAAGTGACAAATGAAAATGATACTATTTAGACTACTTGTCTAGACCTGTACTGTATAATGTTTTCTCTACAGTATTAGTAACATTTATCATTTATTACAATCACAATAAATAAAAAATTGGGTATGCACAATAATGTACCTCTTGTCATCAGGGCCTAAATGTGTGAGCAAAAACTACAGGATCTAAATTCTACAGCACATTATATGCTGCTCAGGTGTCATGTTTTGGTTGCAAATGCAGCTTTGCAACTTAACAACATTGTAGTAATTTAGCCTTTTAGCAAATAAAACCAGAACAGATGGATTTTAAGGTGTGGCATGAATTGAAAATGAATGGGTAAGGTTCAGTGTCTTACATTCAACAGTTTTAGTTTATCCTATCTATTTCTTTATTTGAATCCATTGTTTACCGCTAAATCCAAAACATTTCAGCATAACGTGATGTTTTCCTTGGTTATCATTCTGTTTCCTTGTTTGTGATGGTATCACAGGTGCACAGTATCAAACTCACGGCAGTGGGCTTCATCGGAGCCGTCCTGGCAGTGGAGCTGGCCGTCACAGCGCTGCCAGTCGGGGATGCAGTGGGGGGGTCGGCGGCAGAGGAACTGACCCCGACTGCAACGTGCAGGGGAGGGCGGGGCCTGGGTGGGTACTGGAGCCATCGTCACAGAGCCATTAGCTGCTGTTAGAGAAATGCAAGGTTAATATTTGCATTATTCTTTTTGTTTCTTCTTCTGCTTTTCTGTTTAATTGTACTATATTGTATCTAGGAGTATTCAGTTTGGTCAACTAAAATGAATACAGTTTAAATAAATACATTATTTAAAAAAAAAAAAACATGACATACAAACGTGCACATAAGATATGAACCTCTTCTTTTGCAGAAAACCTAGATCGTTCAACAGACAGAGGTGGTACCTGTGGGACATCCCAGCTCATCGCTGCCATCAGGACAGTCAGCGTAGCCGTCACACACCCAGGTGTTGATGATGCACGCTCCAGAGCCACAGTGGAAGCGGTTGGGGGCACAAGTAGAGGGACCAGGGGCTACAGTGTGAGGAGTACCACCACCTACAAGGGTGGAGATTCAAGTTTAATGACTGGGGATGGATGGGGAGTTTGGTAATTCAAGCAAAAATAAACATGGAACACCATAGAGAGGAAGCATCCTGAGGGCATGCACAAGAGGGTCTATCAAAACACAGACAATTACAAATATGTGAAATAAACAATATAAATATGCAGTATGAAGTTCATAGAGTTAAAAAAAAAACAACAACAATTTAACAGACATTTATTTGATATTTCTTATTCAAAGAGTTTGGTTTGGGTTTAGTAAAAGAAAATACCAACAATTTATCTTATTGATAATTAATTAATTAACTTAATTATTAAACTAAACCAGATCCCTTTACAGAGAGACAGTATAAAATGCATCTGCATGTACAGTATATCAGGTCGGTAGAATAAATAGTTCCCCACTATATTTATGGATAGATGTTAATGAGTCCCTTTAAAATATGCAAGATGCAATTTTTGAATAACTATTCTGGCAATGTTGCCTTTAATTGAGAGGGGGGGGGCAACATGTGATAAAGCCCACGTCAAAACAGGGACGTTGTGTATACATTGTGTGCTGTAACAGACTACAGTACAAGAGGGATTTATAAGTTTTCAACCCCAAGTGTTCTGTTGCTTTTAACAACGAAGTAGCCTTATCACAGCCTAACTGTGTACCTGTACACTGGGCCTCATCAGACCAGTCCCCACAGTCGTTCTCTCCATCACACTTCCACCATGTTGGAATACAGCGTCCATTTCTACACTCAAACTGGAAATACCTGGAGCAGCCTGGGACCTCAGTGGGAGCAGCTGCAACACACAGTGCTAAAGTTAGCAGATACAGCTGCTTCAATATCACTGGACTTCTTAACTTTTCAGAAAAATCAAATGCACATCTATTATTTATTAAACATGTATTTCACATGGTGCGTTAGCATAACCTCTTCCTCCTCACCACAGTTGGCTTCATCAGAATAATCCCCACAGTCGTCCATGCCATCACACTTCCACTCCAGGCTCACACACACTCCGTTGGCACACTGGAAGGTGTAGGCATCACACACTTTGCCAAACTCAGACGGCGTGGCTGACAGAAAACACACAGGAACGTTAGTGGGTTACACAAATCAGTTCGGTGAAACAAAAAAGACACAGGAAAAAATGTACATATCACACTGATGGTATGAAGCAGAATAACAAAAGTGACAATGTTTGATGGAAATGTATAAATGCAAAGTTGAGCTTTTGTACAACACTAGTAAAAATGTGTTTGAAGTTGTGGGGAAAAGATACAATATGCTGTGTAATGAACAGCACAACTAAGCGAAAAGCAAATTTGGGAAACTTCAGGAAGAAAATGTACAGTTTACATTTTTTTCTTCATCCGTTTGCCACCTGTCATGTTTACCTTATACTATTGGCATTAATACAGGTAATAATGTACATGATGTTTTGAAATTAGGACCTATAGCATTACGTTTAGCAGAGGCAAAGATGAAATGAAAGATCACGATCAGACAAACTGATACTACAGAACTAGTTTTGCACCCAAGAAAACAAGTGACGGACAGAGCAGCTGTTACAGATTGTTGCTGTGTAAACAGATCCAAACCATTATCATTATCTCACAAACAGTCATCATTAGTTAGTACAGTTTCTTACTAATAGTTTCAACTAATACAGGTTGTCGTACGGTTCAGTCCGGGTTTCGAATTACTGCAGATTTGAATCCTGTCTCTCACTTTAAGGTAATGAATCTTGAGAAGATTGATCAAATTCCCAGAAATCAAATCACGTTGCACTTCTGTGCAGATCTGCTTTTTAGAATCACTTCTTTCTATAGTTTTCTTAGAATCGTAACTTGTTGTGAGCAGGGATTAAAGAATAAGAAACACACCACATCCGGCATAGTCGGCGTCCTCATCAGATCCGTCTTCACAGTGTTTGATCCCGTCACAAACCAGGGACTGAAACAGACACTGGGCTCGGTTCTTGCATACAAACTCCATGTAGCGAGTACACAGCGGGTCTGTGGGTGATAGACAGAAGCCAACGTGCAAAATGACCTATCAACACACTGTGCCTCTTTCCAACATTATAACAAGCATAGACGGATGATCTGTATGTTTTAAGCTATACATTGTATAACACAGACATGGCCTGTGGGGCTCTAATCTTGGCCTAGCTTATTCTCCCAAAATATGCTTTGGCTCAGTGATACTCTCAATAAACACATTGGTAATACACCTTTCTATTGTTTTTCTATTACATACATATTTAATGTGGCAATGGAAAATCATTTTAACACAGGTATGCCTCCTTTAAACCCTACTGACCTCTGTCAGTCCCACTAACGGTTCACCTATCCTCATGTCAGAAGTGCGTTACGGTCTACAGCAGATGTGTAAGACTTTCTTTCAAATTATAACACATGTATAAGTCTAATTTGCACTTCCCCTGGTTATTATCCACAGTGTTCTTTACAGCATCATCTGACATTAACTTTTGATGCATATATTTAAAGGACTGTGCATGTGTGCTTTCTGCACGAGTTTTTTGAAAAAATTAACCAATGTTTAGCTGACATTAAGGTCACTTACACCTTTATTTTCTCTCACTCAAATTTTGACTCTCGGGATTTTCGTGTAACTCAGAAACCTTTCTAGCAACAGTACGTTACCGGACAGGATTCAAAATATTACTTGAATTCATTTTTTTTTAACCATCCTGTTGGACTTAAAGTTGTTGTTTTTCTATTCAGTACCATAACCAGATTTGCATAATTGACTTAGATATGATCTTCCACTACCCAACCCGACTCATTTGACTCAGTATCTGATGACTACTGTGCATTCTGCTAAACAAATGGGATCACTCACCACAGTTGTGCTCATCAGCGCCATCTGAACACTCCTGGATGCCGTTGCAGTGTGCAGTGGCTGGAAGGCAGGTGTGATTGGAGCAGAGGAAGCCATTACACCGAGTTCCCTCTGGAAACACACAGAATAATGTAAATAAAATATCATATTATTGCTAACAGGGAACCTTTGCTCTCATGACTTTCCTTAACTATAGCTGGTTATGACTGCCATGTCCAAAAAAATGGTACAAAAGTGAAGCCTTGCAAACCTGCCTCATATCAGATAAGAAACAAGACTATGTAAACAAGATTATTCGAAACACTTTCACTAGGAATGTATTTTCACTGGGGCTGGTTGGTTAGATTATTGTTAATGACGTGATACGTTACAAATATATGCTGTCAGTGCATTCTGACGGATTTTAATTTACAGCAAAACAATCACATTTTTAAGTATGTGGTCAACACTAGTGTGTCATGATGACAATGTTGAGTATGCGCGTGACTCAACTTACCACAATGTTGGGGGTCTTCGTCTGAGTCGTCCTGGCAGTCGTCATCACCGTCACACATCCAGCGCTGTGGTATACAGTGACCCGTGCGACACTGGAAGCTACTGGCTTCACATGTGTGGTGGCCCACTAGGGACAAACGGGGAGAGATTAAAGGCTTGGAAAAGCTGGTAAAACAGAGGTGCTTCACAGACAACAGCATTGAAGCCCTTTGATCTGGTATGTTATGATTCCAACTGCAACACAAACACTTAATGCAAGTGGCACTGCTTTGATTATGCATTCATGTAAAGTATTTGCATACGCAAATATATACAGGGCAGTGGCATTTAAAATAGGTAGATACTTAAATAATCATATTGTCTGTTATTTATTACTCTGACTGGCGAAAGAAAGTTTTTTCCCCCTGGCTTATGAGATTCTATTTCCACTGTAGCCTTATTCCATAGTGTTTTCATGATGTATTATGTAGTCAATAACACTGTCCTCACCTGTGCAGTTGGCTTCATCCGACCAGTCTCTGCAGTCATTGTCTCCGTCACAGCGCCATGCCTCGCGGATACAAACACCTCGCGCACATGTAAACTCTCCTGGGCCACACTGGTGAGACTCTGAGAAATACATCAACAATACAGTTAGTACTTGCAAAAACTATACATTTCCATTGTCATGCAAAAAAAACCAAAAAAAACATGTGGATTAACTTAACTGCTGTTTAAGGGTCACTTTGGCTTAGATGGACTTGAACTTTTGATTTACAAGACAAAAAAATCCAATAAATCGCAAATACTAAATGTATGTGGTACTGAACTAGCATTTACTATTGTTCTGTATGTTTTTAGGATACACTTTAAAACACCTGGGTGGTATTTCAGGTAGAAGGTTTAACAAACTCTGAGTCTAACCCTGATGTCTGAGTTGATGTACCCTGAGATGGGAAACTCTGAGTTTTCGGTTTCAGAACAGCTGATATGAGTTGGTTCAATCAACTCAGAGTAGGTTCACCACCACAATAAAAAGGCAGCATGAATGGAGCCATGATACTACGATTCACCATGGCAACAACCACAAACAAACGGGTCGGCGGAAATACTCATGCGCACATACAGCGAGTTAAAAAAAAAAAAAAAAAACGGCGGCTGCTGCAAAAGAGAGAGAATTTGCGTGGGAGAAAATTGCTGCTAGAGTAAATGCGTATATTCCAATATAGTGTATATCATATTTAATCATGATAGCCTAATATTACTGGTGAAATGGTATTGAACCTATAATCTATTTCATTTCTGCGGACGAAAAAGTACTACGCCTACTAATCCCATTCTGAGGCTGCAGCACCATCATTAACAGCATTATAATTCATAATCTTTTATTTCAAAGCTTTTACATCATTCTCCTGCAATCCTGTGGAACTCCTTTTAAAAACGTTTAAAACCAGTTTCAGGGCGAGTCACACTCTTCTGACGGCGCTTTGCTACAGCGGCTTTACTAATGTGTTCCGCATCACCAATGTTGTAAAGACAAATGCCGTTTGCAAAAAAACGTAATGCGACACAAATAATCTGCTGGGATGTAAGAACATAGATGGGTGACGTTAGTGATATGAGGACGGATAAGATTATGTAGCCTGGGCTACATCACTGATCGACTGGGAAGAAAAACTATACCGCTCAAAAAGGTTATCTAAAAATTAAAATGTCGGGGCTTCAATATCATCTCCCGACATATAACACCCTGCGAAGTAAAGCAGCTTCTGAGTCAACGAGATCGACAAAAGGAAATGCCATGTTTTGAGAAATAAAATGTTTTATAGTCTGCCTAACTAACATCTTTTTTTTATTTTTTATTCATGCCGATAAACAAAAACAAATACAGACTGAATGAATGAGGAAATGAGAGAGTGCTGTGTCAGAGGGAGGAGACTGAGAAACTCAAGGTTTATTGAAGAAAACCTGCTCCCGACTATATATATATATATATATATATCAATCATTCTCCTCTACATTTTGTTGCTTATTTTTTTCTGTACAAAACATTTAAACTCTGTGAATGAAAAACTTCAATGTGAACAAAATGTATATTTGTCACAGTTACCACGAGGACATAATACTTTCTCCACATTTAAAGATACACACAGATAAACAACAACAACATTTTACCACAGTGCTCTTCATCACTGTTGTCTCCACAGTCGTCTTCGTGGTCACATTTGAAGGCCAGGGGAATGCAGGAACCTGAGGCCATGCAGCGAAACTGGTTGGACGGGTCACAGGTCGTAGTGGCTAAAAGGTGGACAAATGTTTACTTCTTTATGTTGAAACAGCATTTGCGTTTTATCTCCCTAATGAGAAAAGGGATGTGGTTGAAAACTTACGACACTCCTGTTCATCACTCATGTCTCCACAGTCATTGTCGCTGTCACACTTCCAGATGCTGCTGATGCAACGCCCGTTAGAGCAGCGGTACTGGTTGGGCAAACAGCTGTGCACTGATTAGAGGAAAAGAATGGATCACACGTAACCACTAATTAATCAGATAGTCCACCCTGAAATTGAGGCCTCACTTCCAACAGAGACAAGATCGTATATCTTACAGCAAACAATCATGATTCATGTATGTGCTTTTGTCTCACCAGTCTTGACGCAGGTGTTGTTTAGGAGCTGATAGCCGGTTGGACATTGGCACTGCACTTCTCCGTTGGGCAAGGTTACAGTCGGGGCACCGTCTGGGCAGACACAGGTGTGTCGGTGGCCGGGCTGTGGCAGACACAGCAGGCTGCACGGCTGATCAGCACAGGCATTATGGCCTGGTGGACGAAAGATCGAGACCTCAGTTTGAGCACTAATACAGTTTAGTTGAAATCAGCAATCCTGTAACTCTGTGTATGTATGCTGTAATCTTCTATTTGCCTTAATTATGAAAGTATATTGTTTGTTTTTAACTTTGTGTCTGAAACTGAAATCTAAAGTCTGACACTGACCCAGTTACTTAATATCTCATTGATTAATTTCTCACCATTTCTGCTAAGCTTTCAAACTTTCTGGACATGACTCAACTCTCTGTTCCTTACCTCTGCTCTTCCCCTTATAGAAGATCTTGAGGTCCATGACTCCAGTTAATCTGCCAACAATCAGCTCATTGCTCTGGGAACCAGCTTTTGGAGCTTTGAAGATTCCCATTCTGGACCAGTCGTCCCAGTACAGGTCATTCTGAAAACACAAGCTTGTGAAATTAGATTCTTGGTGAGGAATTACATATTCAACATATTTTAAAACCTAATCCAACCTTTTTCTGAAAGTATTTACGTTTTTTAATATACATTGTATATACAGTTTCACCTTGAAGACGGCGATGGCATACGGGTGGGGCAGCCCCTCCATCAGAACGCTCCTCTGGCCCCCGGTGAAGTCGGCCCTCTCGATGCGGTCGCTGTAAGCTTCGGTCCAGTACAGCCAGTGGTCGTCAGCTGTGATCCCGTTGGGCCAGCGAACGCCCTCTGACACAATGCAGGACACATTGGTTCCATCCATGTAGCTCCGGTAAACACCTGCCGCTCGGTCTCCCCAGTCCGTCCAGAACATCAGACTGTGGGACATATACAGTGAGAATTTAACTGGAATGTTTCACTAAACTCAGACTTAATCGAAAAATTGTGTATTGTTTAAATGTCATTATGGTGGGGAAAAAACACATCTAATGAGCTAAGCATTACCCAGACACACGCTTTAACTTGTCGGCCAGTATTGTAAGAAAAAAATCCAAGATTTTTCAAGGTTGCACTTTGTGACGCAGGTCTAAAACAAAACACACCCCCTACAACTGGCAATAGGAATATGGTCATTTATCTAATTACCATGGATATTCATCAAATATTTGATCCAAGACTGTACAATGTCAGATAATTACACTCTGCCTGGTCTAAGCTGTCTCCTTCCTTACAAATACGGAGAGAGCCTAGCTACATTCCCTTGCGGGATTAATAAAGTATAAATTATTATTACATAAATTCCTGTGTTTGCCTCCAATAAAAGAGACCAGACAGGAGAAAAAGAGGAAGCGAGTGCAGTGAGGCAAAAATAAATTCCTTTTCTGAAAAATGAATACCACCGTGTTGTAACTTTGTTGATCAGCTGAACTCATCTTAAATAAAAGCAGAATTACATTTGCAGAAGTGGAACCAACTCTGTTATGGTACATGTCAGTGAGTTTCAGACATTGAGTGCGACAGCATTTTTTGAAAGTGTGGACTTTTTGTCCAGTCATCCCTTCCTCAAAAAGGGCTATTTTAGAGTTAAGCTAGAATTACTTGACACACATATAGTAGTGGTGGTCAAAGCCTCAATCCAAAATCTTCTCACCACAAAAATATGTATAATACAGACCTGCCAACCTCGAAGAAATGTTATGAGTACAACCCACCCCCCCGCGCGCACCCGACAGCCAGCTGCCAATGTACGCTCCACCGTTGCCCACCCACCAGTGAGAAACCTATGAGATACCTAACACCATAATACATAATATACACATGGCGTGTGCAATCTGAAAATGTAGGTGGAGAGGGGGGAGATTATGATAGGCTAGTTCATATTCCTGCATATTGTTACAAATATTATGAATTACATCACACACACACACACACCTCATTCAAAGGAAATCTAGGTACATATAATTTATTTTCAAATACATTGTTTGGCTCATCACTACCTCCTAGATTACAATAAATTATTATTACTGTGTAGAGGAATGAAGTGGATGAATGGCTGTAGGGGTACTGAAACTACACAAATGTTTTCTTATATTCTGTCCAATATTTTGTGCCCATATATTTTTGTTAGTCTAGCCAATAGGAGGTGGAGTGAGCTAATAAATAGGCCTACGTACTTCTGTGTTAAAGATGAGAGTCAGACCAGGTTAACACATAGCCTTCTTCTGATTACTGAAGGGAAATTAAGTAGTCTAAGTAATGATTATGATTACTCATAAAGCAACTTTAAATAGGCCTAAAGCAACTACTAAAAAAGCACAAGATTGAAGCCTGGCAGAGACACGATTATAGGCCAATAAATAACATGGGTCAGATATTTTCAGATAGGCTTTTAAAAGGTTGACATGGGTGACAATTGCATTATGTCAGTAAAATATAGCAAATAGCCCTATTGTATGCTATGTATCATTAACTGAGCTCGTCCCAGCTGGACTCCCTGTTATGATGTCAAGGTCATTATTTATGTTCATAAATTCAATTAGGCTAAAAAATAGCCTAACTGTTACCTTTATCTTGCGTTAATCAGCACCTGGCCTGTCTAAAACCTTCTAGTTTTCTAGCCATTCCACCACTTTTCTAACTGCCCCCAACTAATGGGAAGGATGGCGGGTGTGATAGGCTAGCCTATTGACACTATGAACATGTTTTTCTTATCATCCTTTTATTTTTAATATCATTATGTTTCGGGGGGTGGGTGGGGAGTATTTGCAAGAGTGCATGGCATGTAGCCTGGAGACCTCCTGTCTCATGCTCCTCCGCCGCCGCTCAGTGGAGTATTATTGGGATGATTATAACAAAAGCCTGGCTGAATACACTCACCGGACGGCAGCTAGCAGCTAAAGTCTAACGGCTATCTGGCTGTACACACTCACCGGAGGGCAGCTAGCAGCTAACAGCTACTAACGCAGTACTGTTTATTTTAGGGGGGAATACACTTCAAGACGTGACATAAACTGTCCTCTGGAGAACATAGCTACACCACCGCCGCTCCGTGGATTTTTATTGGGATGATTATCACAGAAGCCTGTCTGAATACACTCACCGGACGGCAGCTAGCGGCTAACGGCTAACGGCTATCAGCTAGCAGGGCAAGCTAGCTACCGGCAGGATCGAGACAGGGACCAGGGTAGGTGAATTTAAACACTGTCTGAGTTGAAAACGCATCTTGTTGACACGTAAGGGCCCTGTTCATGTGGCACAGACATTAATTGCATTTTGTGTCTGTTAAGAGGCACAAAGGCACTCTAAAACTTGCCCCGACCACTGCCGTTTTAGCTCAGGGGACACTTGTAGTACGTAGCTGCAGCTTCTCCGTGTTACCTGCACTGATTCGGGTCGGGGTTTTTTATATCGAAAGTACTCGCGTAGCTATTGCGATCAAGATAAACATAAAATTGGCCGGAATTCTCCTTTAAAAGTAAAATTGGTTTTATGTTGGTTTCTTCAGTAAAAGAACTGTCAGTCAGCTGTGTTTTGGTTTCTGGTGATGCAGTGTGTAAATATTTAGATTTACATATTGTGCTTTATATGTTTTTTATGAATTACTGGTGTGTGTGTGTGTGTGTGTGTGTGTGTGTGTGTGTGTGTGTGTGTGTGTGTGTGTGTGTGTGCGTACGTGCTTGTGTGTGTGTGTGTGCGCGCGCGTTACCTCTCTCCAGGCAGCAGAACCAGAGCTCTGGGGTGCTCCAGGACAGAGGAGTTGAGCAGAGTGTGACGCAAGTCGCCGTCAGGGTTAGACACCTTCAAACACAACAACAGTGAAACTTTTCAGAGGTTCGTCAATTTAAGTGTCAGGCCACGGATAACCTTTGGATGGCAGAACAAAATCAAATAATTACCTGACCATTTGATTAAATGTGATTAATAACACAAACAACATCAATTTCGGTCTAACTGCATTCACTGTATAACAGTAAAAACTAACAGTAAATGTGGAGACAATGAAAAACAAGTCAATTCTCTTTATTACAAATTAGCTGGATGGGAGTTAACAGGATTATTTTAGCCTGATAACAACATGTAAGTCTGGATTAGTTAAACCACATTTAAAGAACAGGGCCCAGATGTGTCTACAGCAGTAAATATATCAAGATTGGTGGTATACTGAGTATACATACACACACACACACACACACACACACACACACATCTATACCTCAATCTTCTGCGCTCCAGCGTCAACCCAGTACAACAATCTACTGATGGGGTCAAAGGTCAGAGCCTCCACGTTCTGCAGATCTTTCCTCACTACAACCTCCTGACCTGTACTGCCATTCAGACACAGACGCTGCAGGAGGGAGAAGAAAGATGGCTGAAGGTTAACATTAACGGAACACTTGGTACCTTGGTAAACATATCATAGCAGTTACAGTCACATTAAATACACAAGTGAGCAAAATGTCCAGCTTGGCAGGATGACATTTGAACAAAACTGTGTCTAATAAACAAGTCACAGCACTCATGTCAACTGGTGTCACTTGTGTTTACTGTAAACAAACTCTTGGACCATTCCCTCTTGATTTCCTCACTAACCTGTATGGTGTCCAGTGAGATGTCAGCCCAGTACAGGCAGTTCCTGTCATAGTCAAAGTCCAGAGCAACAGCTTCCCTGAGGCCGACCAGAGGCAGGGCCTGGTCTGTGCCTGTGGCCAGGTCGTAGCGATGGATGGAGTTCCTCACCGCGTACAGGATGAACTCGTTACTCTCTGAAAGAGCACAGGAGACATGACTGATGGGAAAAGACACTAACGCATATTGTTACACGGCTTCGTTGAATCCCACGGCAATCTGCTATCATTTTTTTTTTTTTTATAACAGACCATTGCCATGCATTGCAGAGCATTGCAATGGACACAGTTCTGATCACCCTGAAGGACAGCTATCAATCCGCTGGATTCCTTTCGGGGTTGTATTCGCTATAATGACCACTTGGCTCTACATTATGCCTTACCTAATCACATGATACCGTTCGTGGGATAAGTACCGACATAATCACAAGTCTGTTTTAACCTTTGCAGTAAAATATTTCAGCATGTTTTAATTTATGATAGTCATGTTTTCAAATATGTACTGTACTTCTATATAGTATATACAATTCAGAGAGGAAAATCTTCCAGATAATATTATGTCTTATTGTCAGAACAATTCAAAGATTTACTCTTACTCAACCAGACAGTCATCCAGTCTTTATCCTACCAAACATCTCAAAAGCAAAAGTGAATTTGTAATAAGGTATATGGTTTCTAACTTTACAGACTTACACATAAGAATGCTATAAAGAACCAAAAAGTAGTTTTTTGACAGTGAAGACTACCAGTTTATCCAGCTGCTTACTTCTACTTACAGCAAAGTGTAGGAGTAACCTTTAAGAACAGCTCTCAGGTGAGCACATGATTAATCAAATGTCTGATGTTCCGTTTACCTCCGACAGGACAAGGCAGCATCTCTCCATCCAGCCTAGACTCCACATCTCCTCCACTACAGCTGTCGCCTGGTACCTTCCTGTAGCTGCAGCAGGAAGGGAAAGAGATTTCCTCAGTTCAACACTTGGTGGTGCTCTCACCAAACATATCTAATGACAGCAACATCAGTTATCTCCACAGTAGCAATAAACCACAAAAAACAAAGGCTGGTTTGCATTCTGGGGAATTCTCAGGAAATTAAAATGAATGAACAGTATACAAAGATAATGACTGTGGATCCAAATTATTATTTTATATACACCAGGTAGGAGGTTCAAAATCGACCTCATGTGCATTGACCATAATGCAACCAGATAAATAACACTAAGGCAGACAGAAGAAAACCAAGGAGCAGATAAGTGAGATTTATCAAACTCAGGTTTCATTCTCACTTCTGTTACAGTACTACAGTTTTATGAAAACAAAGTAAAAAGAAAAGAGGAAAAAAATATTTTACCACTCAAGAGTCAGTTTAGAGAGGTCCATGACTTTTAAATATTTGACAAAACCTCAAATGGTCAATGTAACTAAAAGTAATAAAATAAAAGGTCAAAACAACTCAAAGAAAAATAGCTCACAATATGCAAACTAATGTAAATGTGAATCCACTCGTGCTGCAGATGCAAACATTATGCTAATTTACCACACAACGGAATCCCAGGCTGCACATTTCTGCAATGTTAAGTCTGATAAAAGTAGAGATGGCCTGATACCTATTTTTGCTTCCCGATACCGATTCTGATACCTGAACTTGCGTATCGGCCGATACCGAGTACCGATCCGATACCAGTGTGTCATATATTTTATTATGTTTTAAGAACTGTATACTACTATCCCTGTATGGATGATATGATGTATAACAGCTGTATACTACAATCCCTGTATGGATGATATGATGTATAACAGCTGTATACTACTATCCCTGTATGGATGTGATATTATTTCTATTTCTGTTGTCGGTTTGGCTCAGGTTAAACTCTTTGTGAAACATGAACAAACACAAACAATGAATGCCCCAGAACTTTCTGTTATTCTGCAGTTTGACAGTCAGCTATAACAGAAAAAGAACAAATAATCTACTTTAACGTAGATTGTCTTTAGGGCTTTATTATGTGGTATCTGATCGGTGCATAAACTCCAGTACGTCCCGATACCGATATCAGCGTTTTAGGCAGTATCGGAGCCAATACCAATACTGGTATCGGTATTGGAACATCTCTAGATAAAAGCAGCTTACCCTTTGCTGCGACGGTAGGTGGTACCGACGGGACATGGCACTGGAGGGGCATAGAGATCACCTGAGAACTCAGGGTCAGGCACACACACCTGCAAAGACAAGTCTTCACTCAGCTTGAAGCCATAGTCACTGCAACGAGGAGGAGGAGGAGGAGGAGGAGGAGGAGGAGGAGGAGAAAGATAGGTTGGGAGAAGAAACACGGGGAGAAAGAAAAACAGCCAGTTAGCTTCTGCCTTGTGATTAATGGCAGCACCTGATGTGCATTTTAAAACAGACTCATTATGAGCTGTGATGGGAGCTCCAGGAGCAATAAAAAATGTGCAGAGTAGGCTAAGACCAATGTATTGGTTTGCCAATACTGAAGTTTTATTAAGAGTCAGTGCCTTCTGCCTCTGATATGACAGAGGTCCTACTCACACGAAAGCTAATGAATGCATGCATTTAGATATCAACATGTATGCTATCATTGTATGTAGACAAACCAGTGTGTAATTAGTCCTATTGGCAGCTTTGTTGCAAAAATACAGGTGTGTTTCTTTCTAAAAATTCCAAGTAGTCCAACAATATGCTTCTTTCACTGACATGTATAAACACACAACTGTTTCCATCTCAGACACAGACAAGATTTCAACAACAAACACTGATGATTATGAGTGTTTTGTTCATGTGTGGATCCCTAACCATTCGTAGTCCTGGCGTGTGCAGGAGCAGTTAGAGACGGTGACGGGGCGGTCGAAGTCCTCTCCGTTAAAACATGTAGCATGGGGAGCTCGCCTCTTAAACGTTACCTCTCTGCCCAACAGACACTCGTTACCGTGCTCATCTGACGGTGACCAGCGCTTGTAGTCAGCGTCAGAACACGGCACACCTGGAGCAAAAAGAAGAAGAAGAAAAACAATAGTTATTTCACACTGACATAAAAACAGAGTTACTTGCTAATGTTCCTGGTGGTCCATTTGTTAATCCGTCTTGTATTTCCTTCTTCTCTAGCTCTGTAGGGTGAGGACGTTCAAGTGATGAAACATCCATCTAGTAGCCTTAATTAAAGGGTTCACAGCTCTTGGAAACTACTTCTAGCCCAGCTGGTATAGATTTAGCCATGTTTTGCACACAGCAATTACTGCAATGTGTCATACTGCTAGCATCATGGCTACCAAGTGTAAGGGAACTAATTATATTTATTGTAGCTCCTTTAACTACAGTAGGTAATATTTTGTTGTATTTACCTTTTGCACAAGTATGTTTTTACTTACTGAGCATAATGCTTAGAATAATACTTAATAATAGCGTCTGTTAGAGAGTACAAACTCCACTGACAGTGGTAATGTTTGCCAAAGCAATCTCCATGTTTTATTTGAGCTACATATTCTACATGTTTTCACAATAAATACAGTTGTGTTTTTTTGGTTTTTTTTTTTTTACTGTTGGCTGCTACAAGACTTACATTTATTTATTATACTGTGGTTCCTTTAGTTGTAGTGTTTTCACAAAGACAAGCGAAAACTAACTGAAAACAGTCATCAGTCAGTTAACTCAAACACACAGCTGGCTTTAGGCTGTGTTAGCTACAGCTGCTACATGGCTAACAGGCAAAGTAGCAACAGTAGCTACCGTGACTTAGCCAACAGGCTAAAAGTCATGCATGTACAGTAAATGAGTTACAATGCGATGTTAACTAGCCACACTAAAATTAAGTGTAAACTTATAAATAGCTATAGTGAGCTGTTGTTGCTAAGAGCTGAGAATCACCAACATAAAAGCCCTTTACCCCCCCCCCCCCCCCCCTCCCTCTGAACCTCCAACCCTTCTCCAACCTACCCAGAACTTCGGAGGTGTTGACCTGCAGGATGAGCCAGCTGTGCCTCTGGTCGGCGTAGGAGCCAAAGATGGTGAAGATAGTGCTCTTCTCCCCGGGCTCAGTCAACAGCTGGTAAACATACACCTCCCTGTCTGAGAACTGAAAGTCGGTCCACGTCTCGCCTTCATTGGTGCTGAACCTGATGGGGACGCGGCCAATATTGAATTCATTAACAATGATTTTGAAACTGTTCATGAGCTCCCATACGCTGTATCCATTCTTTTTTTATGAATCAGTTACCAGAATTTAATTTACTTTGCAGCCTACACACAGCCTTCTTTGATTGAACAGCAGCACGAAAGGAAAGATGAATTTAGGGGTAATATGGTATAGAGTTTGTATATCAGAGTACATCAGGCATTTAAAATTGGGAGGTTTAACTATAGTTATATTGACACTGGTATATATAAGCCAAAACCAGGTTACTGAGTAACCAGAATAAGGGAACTAAATCCTCTCTGCATGTAAATGAGGTCAGCTGTTTTCACATGAATATACTGTATCACCTGCACATGATTACAAATAGCCTGAAATGCTGCGGTTGGCATAGAGGTGTTAGGTTACACCTCTGTTTACTGAGTGATGGTTTATTTCCCTTTTTTTTCTCTACAACAATCTGCTTCACATTCACACAATCTGCTCCTGCTAAATAAAGATCCCATCCACTGGAGCAAGTGGCGTTTATGTGCTTCACTCTCCAGATTTCCTCAAGCTGTTTGAGGATTCAAATGGAACCCTTCCGGTCACAAACCAGACGCTCAGGATTTTGTGTTTGAAGCCGTTTTGTTTGTGGAGAAACAACTGAATGACAGATTTCACCTCTGAGCTCAAATCAGATTCTCTTTTTTTCCTGTCCTGAAAGAAACATTTCAACAGGGCAGTTGGACTTACTTTAGGTGTGTGGTGGCGCCTCCTTGTGCGATAGCCATCAGGATACCACCATGGTCACCCCATGTGTAGAAATGAGGGCCTGCCAGTGCCTAGACAACAGAAAACACGGAACATAATATACACAATAGGCCATAAAAGGTAATTTAGCACTAGGGTTAATACAAGCTTGAATTTATCTGGAGGAGGAGATCTAAATACATCTTTATGACCTCATGAACTGGCACTTTTATTTTCTTGATTTGATGCAATTCCTGTTAAAACAGGATGCTGTAGTGGGACAGAAGACGGTGGTGATTAATTCTAAACTTTAAACCATTATAATATAATTTAAGGAATGAAAATGTGATTTGATTAGATAGGAGGGTCAAAAGGGTGGGATTGAATTTCAAAAAATGCTATTGCTTTATTGGTAAGACTTTATGTTCACACCTCCCTGGGAAAAATACAGATTCACTCGTTACCAGAAAATCTAAGTGTCCATTTCAGTGGGTCTTTAAAGTCTTGCAAAATACAAACTCTTGTGCATTTAGAGTTTGAGAAGAACATCTTCCAGGCAAACTGTGGCGCTGGTCATTTGTAAATGAGAATGTGGTTGAAGCTGCCTGGCACTCTCAAAGTCAGTACATTCAGTTATATTCAGATATATGCAGAACAAAGCTCTCTGAACTAATAATAACATAGCCATCTAATTACAACATGTTTTCAGTATTACTAGCATCTGAACAGAGCACGATGTTGAGTCACATGTGATAAAGACCCCCAAAAACTACCAGTCTATGAATCTTCGAGGTTCAAATAATTTAAAGCTGCATTAATTTATATTTTCACATTAACAATGGGTCGAATGACTACATCTAATGTGAAAGGGGTCGCTTGTAGTGACGAACCCAAAGAGAATTGTCGTCGTACTCTGCAGTTCCCCTCAGCTTTATGGCTCATTTTTCAGCTCATTGTTTTGGCTGCTGTTTTCATCGAAAAACTAAACCCGCTACCTGCCCAGCACCAAACAACAGACAAACGAGGGGGCCGGATATTTTTTTTTAACAGTTGGTGGAGACCAAAAACAAGAAATAAAGGCAGTGAATATTTGCTTTACAATCCTCATTCCACTCCAAATGAATGCCAACATTGCTCAGTGTCTGCTGGATGTCCACATTTAGGCAACTGTTTGCTATCACGTTAACAACTATATAATTTAAAAAAAAAAAAAGTATCTATACTGTGCTTTTAGTGTATTAGCCCCTAAGTGGTCAGCAAAATAAATACCACCATTCTCTGAAATATAAAGCAAATACGTCATAACTTGTTCTTTGAGACACATGTTCTCATTCACAGAGAATAGGTATTTAAATTTATAAATAATGCAGCGTATCCATAACACATAAGCAAGTTAAAGTCTGAACTGATGCTCATATTAAGCCTAGATGTGTAATCTAGATGTGTTTTCAAGGACTATAGAAAATCAGTCCAAGTAAAAAGTGCAGAGGGTCCATAATACCTGGATACATTATACAGGCACTGATATGAAATAGATGTCGACATGTTGAAAACTCTCTTTGACAGACAAGCTGCCTGTCACTCAGTTTTGCAAGCCGTGTTTTTCTTGTCATCTGTGTCAGATTTGGTACTGACCTCTCTCCAGCGAGCTCCCGCGCTGCTGGATACATACACATTAGGCTTGTTGGCCAAGTTTCTGCCTACAGATCCTGCAATCAGAGGACAAAAAGGCATTTTACACACACACACATTATAGGGGTTTTCCCTGAATATTACAGACTTGATGTGGCCACTGCTTTTGCTTTCACATATGGAAAATATGTAACCCCAGAACTCAAACCATAGCATTCTGTATCTTGACATGCATGTGGCCTTTGTATGCACTGACAAATACTTTCCTGACAGTGTGCTCTTATTTAATAAGGCAGATCACCAGGAATGATCTGCTTACACATTTCACAAAGAAACATAATGAAATCAAACATGCAGAAATGGAAACTGAACTTTATTGTTGTTTTTTTTACTTGTTTTTCAGAAAACTAATGGGACTTAGAGTCTACAGCCATGACAGGCTATAATGCTAATTGCAAAGCAAATTGTGGGATAGATCAAAGTTGAAGTCCAAAGTTTGCTTTTGATCCTTATAGCAGTCATAATGATGTAAGTAGGGGTAACAGTGGTGTTAGAGTTAAGGTCTTTTATAACATTTATCAAGCAAGTTTGTCATGTTGTGAGCATGAAAGTGGTAAGAGATTTGTTTCGCAGTATTGGATGGTGCAGGGCTTTTGTGAGAGTTATTACGACTCATCCCATAGAGAACATGAACATGTGTGTACTCACAAGTGTGTGTACTGGTTAAATAAAACAATTGACTTGCTTGTGAGCTAGAGGAAAAGTCAGGCAATGATAAGTAGGATTCATGGATGTCTGTACAAAATTTCAAGACAGTCCATCGAGTATGTGTTGAGAAATCTAAGTCTGGACCAAAGTGGTGGTCGCTTTAGCGTCGCTACAAAGACTGAGAGCCATATCTTGCACCCAGCACAGCACAGCGCAAAGCCCCGAAGCAAGTGTCTTTGCTACTTTAAGACCGACGTTATCTACAGCAATCCATCAAGAATAGTAATGGAATTTATGGATTGGATGATTAATACCAGCAGTGTCTGCCTTTGACACTTAGGATCAGACAGACACCTGCTTACATCTTTACACATCAATCCTGTTAATCAAATCTCACTTCAGGGTAAATGACTTCAAGAAGCGCAGATTAAAATGAGAGTAACATGACAAGACAAGACACTGCCATTGTGCAGATATGAAACTGGCAAGCACAAACATGCTGTCACTGTGTATGTCTGCTTACTAGAGTTCTATCATTATCACTGTTTAAAGAGTAACTTAACACCAGGCTGAAGAGCAGTGTTTTGCTGCCTTCTCTTTGGAAGTTTTAGGCCTGTTTGACCTCGGACCAAAGCCAGCATCAGTGATGAAGTGTGGTTGAGTTTGGTCAGAAACAGCATTGGGACAAACAAGTTACATAGTAACGTGTTACAGTAACTCTGTTACTTTTGGCAATAACTAGTACTCTAACGCACCCTTTTTCAAATAAAGTAACTAAATTACTGTTGTAGTACATGTAAGTACATGTTACTTCATTATTATCCCCGCCAGGCATGGAGGGAATCATGCGTGTGTGTGTGTGTGTGTGTGTGTGTGTGTGTGTGTGTGTGTGTGTGTGGGCTGTCTGTCCTGACAAATTATTGCATACCTATTTAGAAATTGATTGAAGTGTCTTCTCAGAATTAATTATCCAGTGTAATAATGACCTTGAATTTGAACTATCAGAGCTGCATGATACACTGCATGTAACAGCATATACGCATATTATTCATTTTTAATATACATTTGTAATAATTATAATAATTCTTGAATAATAATCTCAAACAACGTGTTAGTCAAACGTGTGGCAAAATATATGAGCCGGTTATCTATGTTGCTGTGTATGTAAACATGTGTGTGCAGTTTGTGTATGTATATGCCTGCTTGTATCCATGAGTGTGTTCGACCCGTTGAGTGCTCGCTGGGTGCTGCAGCAGTAATTAGCCCATCTGTTTGAGAGCGATAACGAAACGAATGGCGCCGGCTACTGCCAGTCCTCCTCCTCTCTCTTGCAGTTTCTCTCCATGCCCATTATCTAATAAGAATTTAATTAGAGCGACTGGCTGGGTGCAGGGGAAGCGGCCTCCTAGACACTGGAGAGTATCAACAACAAATCAATGCTTTACAGCAGCTGTAAAGCGGCTTCAAACTGCAGGGAGAAACTCTGCTTCAGCAGCGAGGCGGAAAAATCTCTCCACTCAGATGAATCCATCAGTCTGCAACATCTTGAAACGGTTTTCTGAGAGACAGGGGCGATTCTAGGATCCGACCTTTAGGAAGGAGAATGTGACACGGATATAGTGCGTGTAAAAGTGTTAACGCCCCCCCCCACACACACTGCTAAATAAGGGGGCTTGAGCCCCCCTAAAAAGGGTCTAAAATCGCCAATGCTGAGAGACACAACAACATTTAAAACATTGACATACTATCGGGTTGAAGCAAGAAAACATTTGTGAGCCTGAAAAGCTGCCCTGGAGGAAATGTGCACAATGTATTGAATCAAGTATTATATGAATGTTAAACTGTTCTATGTCTGAATTCAGGCATGGTTCCTGAGAACTTAAAGCCCCGACGCTAAACAAGAAGTTTCTACCACCTTCTTCACAGAGTGCAACCAGGCGATACAGGAAGACTAAGAGCAGATTAGTTACCACAGAGGGCAGCTTGTGGGTTTGTAAAGCGTGTTTTCTGTGTACAGCAAACTTATCTGTGTTATCAGAACAAGAGGAAGTTGCTGTAAAACTAGCACAAGTTGCCAGGCTGTAGCTCAGTCAGTGAGAACATCCTCTAACAGATGACACACAACGTCTCTTCATCTGTCTTGACTAACAGAGACACTCCTGCCAAACTCACTGAAAACTTTTATAACCGATTTTTTTTTTCTGTCCATTACACAGATACCAGACATTTCTGGTGGTATTTGCGTAGTATAAGCATGAGATTTAACTGCGGGTTAAATATGATCCAAACCACTAATATTCAATGAATGTACATGTGGTTAAAAGAAAATATTGATTGTGCCTTCAATGGCCACACATGGACGTTCAAATGAGGTGGGACGTTTGGTGCTCATATTGAGCTATCCTTGACTCTTGCACATACTGTAAATGTCAACTAGGATTTTCAGTATTTTTGAGGTTTTTTTTTAAATGCGGTCTTTATCAGTGATGTTGCTTTGTTCTCCCACCTGTGGCCATGATGAGTCCTGGTGCAGAGTCCTTGGATAAAATTGGCATTCTCCTCAGCTGGATGTTGAACAGCTGGCTCCAGCGCTGGGCAAGGTGGAGAGAGCAACCTTTTCCGAGCTGAAGGGGAGAGAAGAGGAAAGTCAGGTGAGGTTGTTTAGTTGCTTTCATTACTCTTCTCTCTGCTTTACCACCACCTACATCATGAGACTTGGGCCAACTACTGGACACAGAAAGTAAGGTTTTCTCCTAACAAAGGAAGTCAGAAATCTGCAAAACCAAACCGTTCTCTACAGCAACTACACATTGTTTGGAAGCAGAGGTCTCTGTGGTGGCACATCTGGGTGAAAACATAAGGACCTGTGCAAAACACTATGCTACGGATAAGACCTCACAAGGGGCTTAGATCAGAATCAGATCCACCATAAAAATAATAAACGACAGGGGACCAAGTTCTGATGTCAGCAAACAAAATCTTAAATCATTAAAGACGCAGGTTTGTTGGTGTACCTGGCAGTCCACAGTTCCTCCAAGGCTGTCGGCAGCAGGCGGCTGAAGCAGCTCCCACGTCCCCCCCTTGTCGAAAGTGATGACGGATCGCATGTTGTCCTCGGTGACTGAGCCGTTGATGAGCGTGGCGATGAAGACTCCTCGCAGCCCCTCCACGCGGTGCAGGTCTGCAAAAGGCTCATTGGCAAAATACCTGAAACACAGAGGGGATACATCACCGTCGGGGTCATGGAAGGGATGGATTTTGAACAAATTTGGCTTAATGTACCACAGTTGCTGCCTGATACAACTACAACTTTAGGAGCAATGTTTTACTTGCATTTAAACACTATTCACTTTTAGAATAGAGGTGGTAATTTGTGGTAATCCCAGCCTTAACATGGCTAAGAAAACGTATTGCTTATTTATTTCTTGCATAAATTGGCAAACAATTATTTATTTATTTACTGTACATGCTCTTGTTCACATGGCTCGAGAAAACTGAAGGGCAAACACAGGAAACTAAATGCATCAGCATTTACAATGATGTAAAAAACTTGTTAACCTGTCCAGCACAGGATGCTTTATGTTAACATTAACAGAAGGCACAGGAGCCACAGCTCATTTCATCAACAGAAGACACAGCGTCAGATACACAGAAAGAATCATCACTAGCGGGCAAACACCTGAGCCAACACTGTGGCTGCTTCTGCCAAAACAACACAGGATCTCCCTGATGTGGTTATGGAGAAGACTTAGCAGAAAAAACAATGATTGCAGAGCTCAGGAGGTCAGACAGGGTCGCGGCGTCAGATCAATAGATTGTCTTTTATTAGATAAAGAAGCATTGCTCGTCCGTGTTTGCAAAGCCTTTGTATTATCAGCGTTATCTGGCAGTCGTAAGGGGAACTTGAGGTCTTCCTGTCAGTTCCAGAGGTTGCTATGGGAACTGCTCAATTACAAGCAAATCTGCAGATTGTGCTTAATTTGTACTGTAAATATAAGCCGGCTCTATTTTCATATGCTGGTACAATTTGCTTGAGCACATGGTTCATTTCTTATACAAAGGCTAAAAGAGCAAATTAACTACTGATATTTATCCAACTACCTATTAAGAATGAAAGTTCATTCTTAACCTTGGGAATTCAAGCTTTTTTGGAGCTTTCCGACTGCTTCACACGCTTTTATCAGGAGTTTGCTCAGTTGTCATATAAACTGACCTGTTGGCATCAGGCTAATACATAACTGTCCAACTAGTTTCATCTGATGGGACCTCACAACATTTGTATCTCTAAGTGGTGTAGTACTTAAGTACAATTTCAACGGCTCAGGATTCCCCAGGAGGAGCAGGTGGAAGTAGTGATAGAGAAATTGTGGGCTACTCTGCTTAGCTTGGCTGATTTTGTGTCCCTGAAAAAGGTTTTTATTCAAAGTGTGTTACGTGTGTTTTTAGTTATACTAATGTCAGTTCTCATTAAACTTGTTTTCAAACTAGCTTAACGAGTTTTTGATAAATGCAAGATGACACCTGTGTGGGTGTGTGTAACTGAAATTCACAATATCAACAATGTGTGTGTGTGCGTGTGCGCGCAGTACCTGATCAGTGTGTTGCTGCTGGAGCCCTCAGGACTGTAGTACAGAACGTTCTCCAGTGACAGAGAGAAGGACAGGCCCTGTGTGTCTGAGATGTAGAGGTGTGTGACGTTGTTCAGGTGGTTCACACACACAAACACTTGGTCCTCTGACGCATCTGCTATGTAGTACTCCTGTTAGGAAAAGCAGGAGAGAGAGAGGGGCTCATCTTTAGTTCACCAACCTACTGTCTGTTTAGACTGAGGACACGACACATGACTGGACACAATGTGAAAAGAATGGATATCACAGTAAATCACGTAAACAATGGACTTGTATACTGCAGTGTAGTGTAGGTAGGTTCTTCCATCCGAATCAGGGCGTCGACTGTGTCACATAGTTTTAGAAATGGGAGCCACGCTGTTCATATGCAGTTGTTTCAAGCTGTTGTCAGAGCTGGGAATGTGATGTGACAATGACTCATCTCTGACTCGAGAATGATCCCATCGCCAAATATATACAAGCTCGTGAACTTGGTGATCATTTGGGGAGCACAATCTTGACGATCAGGGGTCTAACACCTCTAAAACACAAGCTCTAATCCCATTTCTACAAGATACTGTATACCCAAAACAAACTACACAACAAAAGAATCTCAAGGATGAAGGTATTCTTCACCTTGGGAACATTTTGTTGCGATTTTGCGATTGCGAGTTTTGTCCAGTTAAGAATTAAAAGGTGAATCCGATTTGAAAGACTTACACAAACAAGCCTCACAGATAAAATAGAGGTTTAGGATGAGAGTATGAAAATGTTCTTACATGAGGCCCAATGCGTTTTGAAATATCTTACTCTAAGAAATACTGTATGAACAATTTTATTGGCAATTGTGCTGATAGCCAAATAATCTAGCCAAAGTTCTCAAATGTTAAATCCTGTCTATACTCAAGCAGCTGTACAAGACATTCAAAAAAATAATAGAACACAATTGACAAAATTAAGCTTCAAGTCAGAAACTAATGTAATAAAGAATAAACGGACACGATGAATCTAATCAGATAATGGATTACGTTTTTTTGATACTACAGACACATTTCAGTCCAAAAAGGTATTGAAAGTAGATACCCAGCCTGACTTCAACATCAATTTCTCATTCAGTCTACTGATAAGTTCTATACATTCTTCATTTCTGAATTACTGGTGCAGTACATGTGAAAGAGACTCACTGTGATTGGATGTCGGGTCATAAACTGGGCAGCTTTCATTGGCTGGCGGTTGTAGGAGACCCAGAGCTGAACAGATGAAGGTTCATGGCTGCCAAACTGTTTCTGGAGAGGCAGAGGACACAGAGGCAGAGAAGGCACAGTTCATTCAACAACTCATCATTTATGTCAAACCCTTGAACATTTCAGAGGCAGCCAATCTTTGTAACGCACTGTGATTTTTTTTTTTGTTGCTCAGCAGCTCCAACTTGGAATTGATATACATGCTTCATCTGTCACTGCACAAAGAATTCTACGAGTTAGCACAAATCTTGATGACGATTTTTTTATTTTTTTTTTAAAAGAAGACAGTGTTGTCACATCTTGAGTAAAGCTGGACCATGCTGTCCCCAGAGCAGTGAGGTTGTGGTTAAGGACAAGAGACTTTGGTTATCTGGACTGTCCTGATGATGTGCTTCTGTCTTAATATCCCCCGCAGTACAGAGCTCGACAGCGAGTCAGGAAACATTAAACGTCCAGACTTAAGAAGACTTTCCGAGGGTGTGTGTGTGTGTGTGTGTGTGTGTGTGTGTGTGTGTGTGTGTGTGTGTCCGTCGGATATACTTATCCTACTTTATTTGGATTAGTGACTCAGATTTTCATTTGTACCACAACAAATGAACTACCCACCATACATAAGCACAGCGATGACATGATGTATATACTGTATGCATAGTGATACACTGGATAAATGTGATTTTGTGGTTCTAAGAACTTACGCATTATGCCAAATTACGGTCCATTCAAATGTCCAAATTCTATATTAAAAGTTTACAAAAATAATTTATCAATCTAGTGTTTTAGACTGTCATTCAAGTCATTCAGTCTCATCTTGAGCCTTCAACACATATTTTTCATTATCAATAGAAAGGGACAATAGAAAACGGTTTCCTCCAAATCAATCAAAGAAGTGCTCCTTTCAGAGACAGCCCGGCTCCCTAAAGAGGTCGTTTTTATGCCTCTATCATCTACAAAGAGCTAATTTAGTTCAGAGGGGTGTGCAGTTCACGCACATCATGTTACATGATTTCTAGGTCATAAAGGCTCAAATTTTTGAACTCCCACTTTCACTACAGATTGCCTTCTTACTCCTGTATGTCTACAATTACAGTGTAAAAGTATGTTAAAACCTACCTGCCCAAACATTTTTTGTCTGAGATGATTGACCCTCTTTTTCTCTCCGCCGTACTAGATCTTGTCTAGCCACATTAAGTACCGTTTTATCTCCTTTGTATTCTAGTGTAAAGTCATAGCAACAGAAGAAAAGTGTCTGCATTGTAAATAAAACAGCCCTCTGTGCTTATTATGGCTCTACTCTGTACTCCTAATTACCTTGTCCTAACAGTTGACGTACTCTCTACCCTTTCTATTTCCATCTCATCCCTCGCTCTCCCAGCTGTATCTTTATATGTGGCTCAGTTCAAACTAACAGAAAACCAAGGGGCTTCATTACTTTACTTTGGATTAGTTTGGATCACCCTGTTTTAGGCTTTAACAGCAACACCTTCTAGAGTCCATCAGGGGGTTAAACAGAGAAAGATCAGTAGAGAGAAGTCAGACACCGGAATTCACTAAGATACATTGGACATTCACAATTTATTCTAGCTGGGATGTTAATATTAGATTAATATGAAGAGCAGCTCAGCAAATCCCGGTGCTTTCCCGTTTTGGGAACCAACACAGAACTGAATTTCAGAACCTAATTCTACTGATAGATGGTACAGAATGTTATGATACACATTCGATTTTTACTTTAGAAGTGATCCCTATGAGAATGGTTTCTCATGCCACAATACACCAGATGTATGGAAGTCATTTATTACCATTATTATTTACTTTTTTATTATTATTCAAAAAAGTATAAACAGCCATATTATTATGCTGGATAGTTGTGCTGTGATATAGTCTGATTTTAGATTATATACTCTCTCTCTCCCCCCCCCCCTTACTGGGCACCTCCAGTCTCCAGCAGAGCATTTCAGCCTTTTCCATTCAGTCTATCGATTTATCTAGTGTAGAGCCCACATCGACTGTGTGATGTGAAAGCAGAAACTACACTGAGACAAATGGAGGGAAAGGAGAGAGGGACAAATGGAAGTAAAAGTCCAAATGGTATAAAATAATGTAAAACAAACAACAAGATATGCATGTTTCCCTTTGAGATGTAGAGAAAGTTGTCTATTAGACTTAAGAAGAATTTCAAAAACGAACACAGTGGTCAACTATTCCTATCCACTTTAAATCAGAAATAAGATTTTTGTAAATTGCGGGTTTGGAGTTTTGTTCTACTCCTTCACACGTTATACTTTAATCAGGATTTTCAGGTCAGTTTACTTTGTGAGCCCAGAGGGAAAATTTGACAGCAGAATGTCAACTATGTATTTTCACATGCAAGTGGCATGGCGATTATATATTTTTCCACTGAAACCACAGATTGCATTGCAATGGCAACTGTAAGTGAGCCACACATTCCACACTGTGCTCATGTTCTCTCAAACCGATCCTCTCAAAACTCTCAAATCCCTGAAATGAGATGTGGTTCTTAGGTCTCAGATTAACTCAGCCCGGGTGGCAAACAGACACAATCACAGTAGTCTGGAATGCAATACCATATTCTGCATACAATACTGTACACTAAAAATGAACTATGAAATACAAAGTCAGAGTAAAATTGTAAGAAATGTTTGCAACTGATGTTAGACATTCATGCTTCAGATTTTCATCTTCTAATCAAAAACTGTGTTTTCCAGAATGTATATGAACCTCCCTATTAACAAACAAGTGCATCCTTAATATTTTTTTCTGTAACCCACAAGGCCACACAGTGAAAGCTCCAATCCCACACAGTAACCAGCCACAAGGTGACATTTGTTAATGACTGGCCCAGAGGAAGAGCACATGTTCGGTGTTGACATTTTACGATAACGAAAAGGTATCTGCGCTGACACCGAAACAAGCTGTAAATGTCACAGGCCAAATCCTCTGAGGCGAAGTGCCTTCTGCTAATTTCCCCCAATTGCTGTACAGTTGAATCCTATCAGACCTTCATATGCTTTACAGTTCAGACAATGAGGGCCAGATGTACGTACATTTGCGAAAGTAGCGTTATCAGCGCCATGGCCAACCTGCAGAAAGCGCACGCTGTGATACATCATCTTACGTCGTATTTACCAAACCTGCAGTTCATCGGGTAATCAGCGCCTTTTTCCGCCCACTATACTGTAAATTTCGTGCATTTAAAAGCGCAATTGAATGGGCGATGGCAAAGAAATCCTGCTTGATGCGTGTTATTTCGGCATTAGTGGTGGGGAAATGTATGTATTGACTAGTGCGCTGTAGCAAAGCGTCAAGTACTGGTGCTATGATACGGCTGAGTGCATACAGCGATATTCCCTTTGCTGATGCTATGACTGTTTGAAATGATCCTGATGCCAATATTTGTAATGTAGCGATGAGTTTAACAACTGCTGGAATGTGAACGCTGAGTCGGAGATTCAGTGTCATCTTTGATTTCTTCCAGTAACTGTAATATTGCATGGCTGCTTAATCTGTAACGCTTAATGATTTCGTGTTCACTCAACTGAAAAAGTGTGATTCTTGTGGCAAAACTCCTTTCAGCTCGTCTCTTTGACATGTCTTCGTCTTGCTCGGATTACTGCTGCCATTTCACCAGGAGGCATATGCGAGGAAACCCGCTTGCGGCTGGTTTACACCTGATTTTTTTCACAAGCGTTTTTTGTACATACAGCGGAATACATAATTAGGCGCACTTTACGCTACCCTCCCATCTCTTTATGGGAAATTCCTACTTTCCCCTTCACCCTCCTGTGAATGCATATGCATGACACGGAACAGCAATTTACCATTTTCAGTCCCCGCGACAGGCACTCTGCGCTTTCACCTCAGCGCGGCCTGTTTGTACATACCTCGCCATGCTTTTGCGCGCACGTTGCAAAACAAATACGCCTAAAGTGGGCGCAAAAGCGTTAGTACATCTGGCACTGAGACTCTCAGGTGCTTATGTAAATGCATTATGTATAAGTGTTTCTGTTGTGCATGTGGGATTCTTTAAAAAAGACAAATGGATGAAAACAGTCCCCTACCTGTACCGCATCAACACTCCAGCCCAGTCTTGTGAAACAGCAGTTGAGATGCTTTCGTCCCTCCTAGTGCATGGTTTCTCCTCATCCCTGTCTACCTTAACTGTGTATACGTCTGTTTTTGTGGCTCTGCTCTCAGGTATAATCTCAAGGATCTCAGGATTGCCAGGAACAGTCTGAGGTATTCACTAAACTGATTTGTTTAAGGAACTGCAAGTAAGCAAGAGCTTCAGAAGCCACTAGAAAGTATGCTGTGCCTTAATGAAAGGAATCATTCCTCCTCCAATCTCCACTTCCTGTTTTCTTCTCTGTCTGCCCCAGACTTTCTTTGCAGATAATCTGTGATCTAAATGAGAAGGAATATGGCTAATAAATAACTGTGAAGAGAGGGAATGGGCCTTATCAACTTCCCCAGTACATCTACTAAGCCAGTTATCTTCTCCGGGTCTCCTCGATGGGACCAAAGGCTGCGGTCGTTTAGGTCTGATTAGCACTATATTCCTCAGGATCCCTATTGTTAGATAAAACTCTCCATTTCTGGCTCTTTAATTAGCTTAAGCAGCTTGGCACTGCCAAAAGCACTTGTGATATTCCATAATTCTAATCCTATTAGTGCAAGCCAAAAACAGAAGAGGAGAGAAAGTAACTGAGACTAGCTAATGAGCATGGTAAAAAATAAAGATATATAGTCTATATCAACGATGTTTCATTTCCGGGATTGTTCAGGTGCCACTGGAAATTCTGCCGGATGTCTCTCATTTAGGCCTGACGGAATTTTAAACTCCGGTCAATTTATGAGGACTGTGGTTAACTGCTCCTCAGATCTCTGCAGGGTAAATCCAGACAGGTAGCTAGACTATCTGTCCAATCTGAGGTTTCTGTTGCACGACTAAAACAATCTTTGAACGTACACATGTTCCACCAAAACAAGTTCCTTCCAGAGGCTATTTTGCAGAGGCACCGTTAGCGCAGCTCAGGACGATTGTGATTGGTTTAAAGAAATGCCAATAAACCAGAGCACGTTTTTCTCCCATCCCGGAATGCTGTGTGGACTAGTCAGACCTTCCTCCACAGCGCTGTGGAGGAAGGTCTGGCAATGCGAGACTAGTAAGTGGCTAATAGAGCTAATGCTTTGTGACAGGTAAGCGTGTATCTTTTCCATTCCCCTCTTTATACAACCATTTATATCAAAGAGCCAGGGAGAGTGGCTATGCTGATGGCTGCACTGGTCCGTCAGACTAGTCTCATCAGCTCTGTTCAGCTCTGGACGTCATATTCAGAGCTCAGAGAGGTGGGAGGTCAGCAAGCAAACCCTGTTGTTTATCACTGAAACGCTATCTGTATGTATTTTAAAAGGACAAGGCAGGCAATATATATTACTGTCAACAAATCCCATGAAATAACCAAACCCTACAATTCCATTTGTTTGCCTGATAGTCGCACTAAATTGCCATTTTGCTTTCATTCAACACAACATTATTTCGTCAAGTCTACTTACAACAACCTGTACAGCTGTGTCAATCACCTCAACTCTCATTTTTCAGTTACTTTTTCTCTTGGATATAGCTAGCTAGCTTCTCTTAATCCTGACAACACAGCTCTGATTGGTCAACTGGCTTTCCAACACCAGAGTTTTGAATCGGAGCAATTTGAATTGCTGAACAAATGATAAATAAAGGCTGTGAAGGTCTGGACGGAAGCTATGTTAGTCCATCTCTCAATACTTTCTGACTTACCGAGTCCATCTAAGGAACTAAGACCCAAACCCACACATTCCTACTGAAGACATAATAAATGGGTCTAATTTCCAAAAACAGCTGGCCATTGTCGTTTTTAGCAAATATTTCTTCAACAAAACAGTGCATTTGTTGGGGGCTATTTTCAGCTGTGGATTAATACACATTTGGTTCAGCAGGACAGTGTATGTGGGATAGATTGTGCTTGTTCATTTTAATGAAGCAACATGCCATGCATTGCAATGATGTCACTCATTGATGTGTTAATAGTTTGTGGATAACAATGAATTGGTCTTACATTGGGTTTCCTAACAATAAGATTAGATGATTAGATTAGAATGCTAAATATTTAGAACAACACATTTTGCTTGTCTGACGGGACCTTAACATTTCTTTTGATTTCTCAGTAAGAGTTACTATACTGTTTTAACGAAAACCTCTTGTTCTTATTTTTTTGTTGAGAATTATGCTAATGTACACATCGGCAGCTAGCAGATTTTGGTACAATACAGAGAAAATTACTGAAAAAGACAATCAGTCAGAAGGAAAATATATCATATAACAGGAAACTGTGACAGTCTCAACTCACCATACATTTTTCCATGTTGATGGTAAACGATAGTTACGTATTGTAACTCCAGATTCTATGAGTATAGGCGCAGCCCTCTAAGCTACGCTATTGGGTTTATCCCATCGCGCATGCGCAGTAGTGAAGATTTCTTTCCCGCCCTTGCATAGCACGGGCTTTCAACTATGTCTGCATAAACTGTATATAAACAGAGTGGACCCGTTGCTCATCTCCCAACATCAGCTTTTTCTTCAGCTAATGTTACAGGAGCAGGTGGCCCGAATCTTAGAATACTCATAGAATTTGGAGTTACAATACGTAACTATCGTTCTATTTCGTATAAGCTTCGCCCTCGAAGCTACGCTATTGGGTTAGGGCGAAGCTGATGTAGTCAATGCCACCTGCGACACAGAGCCCACAAGCAGAACATAGACTAACTTCTTTCACTAATGCACTGACAGGAGATTGTATCAGATAAACCGTTATTCTGATAAGAGAGCCTTCCATGGTAATGACTTGGCCTAGCTGGCTGCAAGGCCCAAGCCATAAATGTAGGCGTGCATGATTAGTGAGAAAAGTACATGATTGACAAATATGGGGCGCCCGTGTTCCTCCCAGCACCCAGTGCAGGCGGGGTGAGGACAGCAGGGAAAAACACACATGCAACGGCGCATCATTCGTCGTTGAGTGTGGACAGGACCGAGTGAGTCATGGAGGGCCCAGACATATCACGCAGATAGAAACGGATGAATGGGCATGGGGATGCACAGGAGGCCGCTGCGCAGATGTCGGCTACTGTCATGCCTCTGAATAAGGCGGCGGACGCCGATAATGCCCTCGTAGAATGTGCTCGGATGCCCTGGCGGTGCTCCGCCCCCTCCGCATTATAAGCCTGGATGATAGCCTCGCACAGCCAGTGAGTCAGACGCCGTTTTGAAAGGGCCGCTCCTTGGGAGTGTTCCCTATAATGTACAAACAGCTGCTGTGTCTGCCTTATGTCCGCCGTGCGTAAAACGTACTGTGATAACGCACGCACCGGACACAAACAGCGAAAAGCTTCCTCCGCATCGTTGTTATGAGGCGGGGGGAAAAACCCTTCGAGGGAAAACACTCTAGACCGAAAGGAATTTGTCAGAACTTTCGGTGTGAATGAGGGGTTAGGCTGTAAGGTGGCTGCGTTTCCGTCCCCTCTAATGAGAGGCAGGACGGCGAGACTGACAGCGCACATAAGTCGCTCACTCTCTTGGCTGATGTCAGGGCAAGGAAACAACCTGAGAGAGGCTTGTGCCAGAGGCTCGAAAGGAGGCTTCCCCAAAGCTCGAAGAACCAGGGCTAGATCCCACTGGGGTGTGAGAGAGCGCACGGCGGGTTTCTGACACCTGACCCCTTTCAGAAAACGCTTCACCAGGGGGTGCGCAAAAACCGTCCTCTCTCCATAGCCTTCGTGGCAGGACGAGATAGCTGCCGCGTAGGCTTTGACTATAGACGGCGCTAAATCATTATCCACCAATGTTTTGAGATAAGTTAACACGAGAGGCAGGGGACACGATATGGGGTCCGTACCCTTCTCAGGAGTTTCTCGTTCCTGGATAGTTCTAGGGAGGCGAGAGATCATAGGGACCAGGGGGATAAGCGTATAGGAGGGTTCTGGGCCAGGGATGGTGGGAGAAGGCGTCTACACCGAGGGGTGGATCGTCCCATGCGCTCAAGGAAAACCAGAGAGCGCACTGTGTGTTCTCTCGTGAGGCGAACAGATCCACCTCCACTTTCCCGATCCTGCTCCACAGCTTCTGAACAATAGAGGGATTCAATTTCCACTCGTTGTGAGAGGGCCCTCCCCTCGACATTAGGTCCGCCGCCCGGTTCAGGACCCCGGGGATGGATAGACTGCTTTGAGGGACAACAGATGACTGTGGGCCCACAGCAGGAGGCTCCTGGCTATTTCCAATAGCCAGGCCGAGTGCACGCCGCCTTAACGGTTTAAGAACGCTGCTGCTGTAACATTGTCTGTCCGTACGACAACATGTCTCCCTACTATCACTGGAGCGAAGTGTTTTAGAACCTTCAGCACCGTGGACAGCTCCAGGCAGTTTATGTGTGAGAGAGGGGGAGGAGCCAGAATGAGCAAATCGTCCAGATAAAACAGCACTCAGACGCCTTTTTTCCGCAACGGCTGAAGTGCCGTCTCCATGCACTTGGAAAAATGTGCGGGGGGGCCAGTGAGTACCTGAACGGTAGTCGGTTGTACTGGAAATGGGCCCCTTGGAAAAAGAAGTGCATGAATTTCCTGTGTCTGCGAATAATTTGGATGTGAAAGTATGCGTCTTTCAGATCCACAGATGTAAACCACTCGTTGTGGCGGACACATTCCAACACATGTCTGACAGTCAGCATGTGGAATGGGCGCTCCATGATTCATCGGTTGAATTGAGACAGGTTGAGAATGGGGCGCAACCCGCCTGACTTTTTTTGGAGTGAGAAAGTAGCGGGAGTAAAATCCCTCGTTCTCCTCCCCCGGAGGAACGCGGGAAATTGCCCCTTTTGACAGTAGCTCCCCTAGCTCTGTCATCATGGCATCTGACTTTGCCTGGGATGACACGGTTGTCTCCAATACGCCCGCAAAGCGAAGCGGGGGGGAGGCGAACTGAAGTGTGTAGCCCCGTGTTATCAGCTTTGACATCCATGAGTCCATGTGTGTCAGCCTGATCCATGCTGTGCTATGCTCAGAGCGGGCACGCGCATGGCTGTGTGTTGTTTACAGACATGGCCAGCAAGGAGCGCAGAGCCCATTCCACCGCTGGGCGAGACGTGAGATCGTGACGCCCAGCCCATGGTAGGGCTCTGTCGAAAGGGCGGCGGCCGGTCACCGCCGTGAGGGGCGGGCGCGGCTACCGGGTCATTGTCTTCCTCGTCCCGCCGGCATGGCCGGGGGGAGAGGGATGACTGAGCGGCACTGTTCATAGTGAATGAGCATTCGCTCCCGCTATCTGCATAGTAAGAGAGCGGTGAAGCTCCGTGTGCAGCAGTGTGCTGGTGTGCGCTTGTGTGGGGAACGACTGTCATGTTGTCAGCGCACTGTTCAGTGGGAACAAGGGCTGCTTGGTTGAGGGAAAACTGCTCTTTAGATGGGTGGGAGTGGCCCTTAAAAGGGCCGTTGTGTTTCCAGCTCTCAACCATATGGGGACAGACGTTCCCCGCGCCCCTGCAAATGGGACGTGGCTGTCTGTAGGCGGGGCCCAAATAGTCCATCAGGAGTTATGGGGCCGTACAGAAGCTCGCGTCTGAGGTCAGTGGGTAGCTGTGTCATGTGGAGCCAGATGTTTCGCTGGGCCACAGTCTGCCACGCCATGACTTTGGACAACGCCCCACCGTCTACGCCGTGGTCAGGGTGAGGATCGCAGTCATAGCTTTGCCAATCTCCGTGGCTAGCTCTGGAGGAAGAGCTCCCGGAGTAATGGCCATGGCGGAGGCTAGCAAAGCTATATTGTTCTGTGCCACGAGACCCTAGGCCAGTCAGTGACCTGAGCACATATCTGATCCTGGGGCGAAGGAGGCGTGGGCTTCCGGTGGCCAAAAAAAGTGGCCTTCGGAAGCAGGATGGACGCCAGGCTCTGCTCCAGGGGGAGTACCGAGGGAAGTCTACTTCTGTGTCGCCTTGAACCCGAGTAAACGGGGCGTAGCGAAAGACGGGAGCCTTCAGTTTCCCGGGCTTCTTCCACAAACGGCCGAAGCTCCATGAAGCGGCCAGAGTGGAGCCCGTGAGGAGGGCGGCTCCTGAGCGTAAACATCGAGACCTCTTGAGCGGGGGCTGGAAGCTCAGCCAGGAGCGCTATGCCTCTCTGGTCTGCCGCCTTTTTGATGATCTCCAGCAGATCCAAGAAGAGAGTCTTAGCGGTGGAGGGTGGAGCCGCCTGAGACAGAGGGGAAGACCGCCAGAGCGGTGCCCTTGGCCATTCCGGAGATGCGGAGAGCCGCAATGGGAGGGCATGGATCCCCGTTTCGAGGTCCAGTTCTCCCAAGGGGGAGGAGGGACAGCCGGTGACGGAGGCGTTATCCGAGGGAATCGAGCCATCTGACTCGCGCTCATCGACAAAGCCTTCCTCCGGCGGATCCAGGGTGTTGACGGATTGCCGTCTGTCTGCCCAGCTGCCATCCCCTTCCCCGCTAGCCTGACACTCCAGAAAAGCTTCCGCCCGCCGGTTAAGCTCTTTAGATGGCAGGCGGGCGCAGAACTGGCAAGGAGGCGTTGGGGGTGAGAGCCAGGCCAGCGTGAGCGGCGCCAAGGCAGGTCTCGCAGCGGGGATGGAGGTCCGGCGGCAGGATATACCCGGTCCGGCAGGTGGGGCAGAGACGAACACTGCTGGAAGTCGAGCTTGTCTTCATACTGCTAGCTTGAAGAAAAAGAATGGGAGATGAGCAACGGGTCCGCTCTGTTTATATACAGTTTCTGCGGACGTAGTTGAAAGCCCGTGCTACGCAAGGGCGGGAAAGAAATCTTCACTACTGCGCATGCACGAAGGGATAAATCCAATAGCGTAGCTTAGAGGGCAAAGCCTATACAAAATAGAACCACTGCAGAGCAGTACCACTTAAAAAAAACAGTATGCATGCACTCATCAATAACCATCTCTCATTTTTATGTCTCTGAGCTGCAACATTAAACACTCTGAGCTTCTCTGGATATCAGTAATGTTTAGTGTTCCCACCTGACTTACTTAATCACATGCAGCACTGATGAGTTGGTCTAGAAACGAGTGTATCTGAGGAAACACTACAGAAAGAAAACCCTAAACAAACAGGCCAAGTGTTAGCAGTATTATTTTGCCCTCTTGTGCTCAAAGCCTCTCTGTCTTTTCCATGTCAGCAAGCCCCAGATGAATCAGTATTACGTCACAGACTAATTTGAGAAGGTTTTGTTCTCCAGTCTACATACACTTTTGGATTTGATATGAGAAAAACATAGAAAGTGAACTTTGAGTTTATTATTTACAGATTATTTGGTCAAACTATAAACTGAATGTCTGTCTCACAGTGTGTACAGAGTTTTGATGATGCTTGCATCCCTCAAAACTAACTTTTGACTGCATCATAACTGAAAGCAGCACCAAAAACTAGTGCTGATATCAGCCTCCAAAGCTGTATAAAAAATGTACTTACTGTACAACAACATCCTGTTTTGAAATAGTTTAAGCTTATGCACAACTTTACAACTTCCTGAATCTGATAGTCACTTAAAACCCACAGCTGCTACATCTGATAGTGCAAACATGCATTTATCTGAGAACATTTAGTGGTGACTGCTATGTAGTTGTACTTATGGAAATGATGACAAATAGCTGGTAAGTCACGTCTGACAGTTGAAACTGAAGATATCTGAAACAACTTTCAGTCAATATATCCCAGCCTCCCCTTTGGGTGCTGAGCTAACGTTATATTTTCACTAGTCTTGCATTGCCAGACCTATCTCCACAGCGCTGCCCTTCCACAAATACATTACAGGATAGGAGAAAAAAAAAACGCTCTGGGTTGTTTGCATTTCTTTAATCCAATCACTATTGTTTTGGGCGGCCCCAAGCTCCAGTCACGGAGACGGTGGCTCTGCAATCTAGTCTCGGGAAGGAACTTGTTAAGGTGGAACATTTGCACCCCGCAAAAGAAAACGCCCCATACAATTTTAAATGAAGTTAACTGCTCACCCAATACAGTAACGTGTATCGCCGTGTGTATTTTGTCCATAGCGATCCCTGCCAATCAGTCCCAAAATGTCCCAGTTACATAGTAAATGCCATAAACATATTCTTTGTAAATCTTTACAATCTTTACCCAAAAGAACCAAGCAGGCCTGCCTTGTTGCACAATCCAAACTTTCTTCAAAACATGCCATTTTCAGCGTGTAGCTTGCTAGCTCGAAGTTTGTTGTTGTTTCCCGTAGAGAACGGAGTTAGACAACTGCAGTACACATTGCCGAAATGAACTGTCGCCGATCCAGACTATCATTTCACAGACTGACAAGTTGCTGCTCAGCTTTGAATACTCCAGAGATCTCAATTAAGGTGATTAAGATATAAATTACAGCCAAGCAGGCCATTTAAAGTCTGTATTTCGTAGCACAGTGGTGGTCAAAAGGAAATATAAAACCCTGAAATTAGTAATTTAGTGTAACTGAGGGATTCTCACTAAAACAATTCTGTCGGTCAGTACTCGACTGCTATAGCAAGGCAAAACAAAGCACAAGGCTAAAAAGCTAACGCTATCTTGTTGGCTCATCCCCCTGTTGGTCTTTTTGAACAAGAAAAAGTCACAATCTTTACTTTTTAAATATCAAAACAGTTTCCAACTCTAACAAGCCATCTTTGGTTGAGTTTGGTTAACTCACAAAATAAATGCTGATACATTGTGTAAATGGGTAATAATAAAGGGCCCAAAGAGGAAGCCATTGTGTCTGGCTCAAATCCCTAACATGCCTCTTTTCCCAACATCTTGCTTCACATTCTGAGCAGTCAACAAAACCACACACCACACTTAGCAACACTTTGAGGTTAACCTCTGTGTCTTATTGGACCATAATAGTAATTGGAAATGAGGTGTACTCGTTAGTTTTGACCATGTCACTTATTAAGGCTGCTGTATATTTCTACTAAGTCATTAACCCAGCACTAAACACTGCCTGCCTGCTGTGTACACAATACATTGCACCATATCCAACAGATGGAAACACATTTACAGTAGTATATAGATAGATAACTTTCTTTGTTGTTATTTGATATGTTATTTGCAAATAGTAGAGCAGATAGCGAACAGGTTCTAGTCATTCAAATCATTGTATATTTAGCGTAGTATTACTTTACAACTAACAGTTTCTGAAACACTGCAGCCCACGCCGATATGTGACGCGGAGGAAAGCAAAATCTGTCCGCGGCAGCCTGTGAAACTAAGGGACGAGATGAGATCCAAATCATTTTCACCATCTGTTCCGCTGCCTGTTTGTCTGCTGCCTAACTGAAGCTTCCCCGACACAAACACTGGAGACTAACACTGACAAACATACAGCGCTTCACATTACCGGCAGCCAAATATTGATCTGACGTCTGTTGTACTCAGCACATTATGCTGAGGTGGGAAACTGGCTGCTCACTACATTGCTTTACTATGCTGTATTACAATGTAGGCTTGTAAAAATCTATGCGATGCACAGTAGGAACTGGCTACTGTCAATTGTTAGAATTCATTTCTGTCTATTGGTGTCTGGTACAGTTTAAACAAAGGGGGAATGCTATTGGGGGGACTACACAACAACAAAAAAACTACCAGGGTAATTAGGGTTGACTTAACAAAGTAAATGAAAAAAGCAACACCCTTTCTTTTTTATTTTCTCCAAAGCTCACAGTCATTACTTTTTAGCTTACAATGTCGTAGAAAAGTAGAAAAGACCACACTGGACCAAGCTCCTTCCATCAGTATTCAGGAGGTATAGAATTCCTGCAGTTCATTTTAAGACAGTTTTTAATGTACAGGATTCCTGAGAAGTTAGTTGGATTTAAACAGCATGTCTTATGTTGTTAAAAAAATAAAATCACTCTTATTCGCTTTCTCGCTTTCATCTCAATGACAGCAAATAATGTATTTCCCAAAATATATGACTATTCCTTTTAGGCTCACAGTCTAGGACTTAATACCTTTTACTATGCGCCTAAATCCCAAAATGAAGCGTACAACAGTCCAAAAAGCCAAAGGTACTCCATTTACAATGATACAAAACTTGAAGGAAAAAAACACGCGAGCATTTGAAAGTGATATTCTGTCTATTGACTGGTCAATTAATCAGCTAATTGTTTCAGCTCAATTTGAACCTTTAATAAAGATCACCACCATTAGGCTATACAATGTGTAATGTGCTAGAAAAAAAAAGCAGGGTTTGAGCTCAAAGATAACACAATGGCAAGACACCCTACCCTGCCAAGTTTAATAAATGAAGATCATTAACTAGACATGTTCAAACCGTTGAGTGTTCAGCTGCCCCTCCCCCAGCTCTCTTACCCGTGTGGTGGTGGCGAACAGGTACTTGTCCCGGAGCTGGAAGCTGTCGACCTGCTCCAGGATCACTGTGCGGTTCTGTTCACTCTGGAAAAAGTCGGTGCTGCTGAGTATAGTGGAGACACCCTGGGGCTCGTGTCTCTGGACCAGCACTCTGGTGGCGGGGTCGTAGGGCTCCACACCCCTGTGATGAGGGAGAAGCGAGTGGGAGGAAAGCAACAGGGGTGACAGAGAGTGGATTGGAGGGAAGGAAGTTTTGAGGGGTAGAGAAAGAAAGGGCATGTGAGGGAGGAAGGATAAAGATGGGCGAACACGAGAACTATTTTGTTAGCAGAATCTTCCTGAAATAACATACATAGTCGTCATGGATGCCAAACCATTTTAGTTTTCTTGCAAACTTATATCAAAATCCTATAACTTTTTTCGAAACACAGTATTTTAAAGTAGACAGACAATGTTAGATGACCAACAGGTGAAGCACTTCTACAGCTCGGATCAGCATTAAACTCTCCCGGTTGAGTACAAAAAGATTAACAACTGTGTTCGAAAAAAATCTGGTTCTTTGATAAAAGGTTGAAGGTACAATCCTGTGTATATACTTAAAACTTTAAGGTAAACATTAACTATGACACCCAAGGGGCATTTTGGCAGGAAATATCTAATCACAGAACTTAAAATTCTGTTACTGTTCTTGGTAGATTACTTTGTAACTTGAACAGCGTGACGCTACTGTTTACATCTCCCTCACACTCCTACCAACGCAGTATCCTGTGTATTTCTAATGCAGTGCCGGTTTCAGTTTAATTGCCCGCTAGGGTAAAAAAAAGTCCCACTCTGGGTCCTTTGAGGCTGTTCTGCTCCATTCTGATTTAAGTTATCATTTAAGCGTGGAGAACTTTACACTTTTAAAATCTTCTGAGCTGTCAGTCTGAAAAACATGTGCTTAATTCACCGCCTAAAATAACTGAACTATTCTGGCTTTCACTGAGCTGTTTCTGAGGCTTTTCAATTTCACAAAGAATCCTTGTCATTTGGTGGTATAAACAGTGGCAAAATAAATAAAAACAAGAATAAATGCCAGTACAAAATAGAGCCTATCAGCATGTTCAAACTATTTGTGGCCACAAGTGTGTTCCAAAACCGTGGCATGGAGAGTCAGCCAGAATGAATGGAGGAGGTTCACTGGGTCTTATCGTCTGCCTTCCAAATCAGTGTGTTTTCCTCCAGGGTCTTAAGAGCTAAACAGAGAGAGCAGTGTCTCGGCTCGGCTCTGCCTCTGTGGCATTCTTTCAAAAGGTCCCTGTTCAACTGATGGACACTGTCTGGACTGAGACTGCATGGAGGGCTATTCGCAGTCTGTCTCCGTCACTTCCATTAAACACTTCCTAGACGCAACCCTCCCTTTTCTGCCAGTTCTGTTTGTCACTCAATTAGGAGTTTCCCTTAAATGTTTCTGAAGGAAACTACACCCCTTTTTAGAGTGAACTGTCAACCGCCAAGTTTTTTATTAACGTGACTATTTCAGGCCAAACTTTCTGTCAAATGGCTTCTTATATGCAATGAAACAAAAATATGCAACGAAACAAGCCATCATAAATGAGGTGAACACCTCAGACCCAATTATTTATTTAATTAAACATTCATATTTTTATTAAGTCAATAAGGCTGACACTGTTAAGAGTTTGATTTAACAAAAAAGTTATTCTGTTTATGCAACGCAACCCACATAGCCCAATCCTAAACTGCACTGTAGAATTAACGTTGTTTGGTTGTATTTGCGGTGCCTCCTTTGCCTCACTGGACTGGCAAGGTAACGTGACAAGCTAAAAACACAGTAACGCAGTTAAGAAGTCAGCAAAGCCTAACCTTTATGGACAATTTAATTAAGAATATCTATGGTATTGAATCCAAAACGGTCCACACTTCTCTGAACGGACACAATTATCATGGCTTGCTTGATTTCTCCAAATTTGGTTAACACGAATTACAACAAAAGCCTAGTTTACTTATATCAAAGTGACAAGACTCGACCCGTTACACATAAACTGTGGTATTTGATTAGAACATTACAGACTCATTTGTTTCCCCACAATTTGTACAGTAATGTAATAAGGTTTTGAATAAAAAGCAACAGCCCTCTTAGTCAACATGTCAATTGGTCTGTTTTACTAAACAAAAAAGCCTTCACAAGTCTATGTGGACTTACAAAGGCATATTTGCTCTTTTCCTTTCTTGAATAGTGACATTTAGTCATTCCAATATCATGTGTTTTCTTGTTAACCTTACATTACGGCTCTGCCCCATCTTTTTTTCACTGTTCCGTTTGTTTCTCTCAGTGCATTTAAAATCACTCTGTCTACAGGATTTGTCTGTAATTCATATGGAAAAAGAGATTGTACTTGTCATTGTATGCACAGAGGATTTTACTCAGTTTGTTTCCTAGCAGGGAGATCAGAGGATTAGGAGTTGGGTGGGGGACTGACCCCATCACATTGGGTTGGTTTTAAACGCATCCAGCAGCAGGCGGAGAGTCATGCTTT